>NW_015632469.1:142231-146312 GCF_001515625.1 Sinocyclocheilus rhinocerous
AACCCAACCGCTGGGTCAAAACAACCCAATAGCTGGGTTTGTCCCTTTTTAACCCAGTGCTGGGTTATTTTTAACCCAGTGCTGGGTTATATTTAACCCAGCATTTTTTAGAGTGCACTAACAAATTGACCAAAAAATAATATAGCATAATTTAATATTTTTGCTAACTGTGAGGGAAAATGACATTGATAAACCAAGAATAAATTTTTAAGCTTTATTTAACATTTTGAAATCAGCAGTTTTATAATGAAACTCACTTACATGGTTATGTGTTATAAATCAATAACAGACCATTATATGTATTAAATTGTATCTGTCAGCTTTGACTTTTTTCAGTGGGTCAGGCTTTCAGTGGGTTTACTCTTCACACATGAAATCACGACAGTCTCCACTTTCATTTAGTTTAAAATTCTGCATAAAATACTTCAAATTCCCTCCAAACTAAATTTCGGTCACTAATGTAACCGGTGGGATGCGATGGATTAAAACATGCTTTCTGAGCTGATCCTTCATTCTTCTTGCTTTGTTTCTTCCAGTGTTGTCGCTGCCCATTCCAGTACTGGGTTTCCAGGACAAGCAGAAGGTGTTTGTGAACGGCACCTGCACCCTGAACGAGCCTCGGTTCGTCCTTGTTGGCTCATCCGTGGCCTTCTTCGTTCCTCTGGTCATCATGGTGGTCTGCTATTACCTCACTCTCCGTGATCTCCAGAGGCACAGCGCTTCCTTCCCGCAAGAGAGCAAGAGCCACTCCAAACGTTCTTCTGTGCAGACAAGTGACACGAGTCTGCTTAACAGTAAGTCCTCCACTAACAAGTCTGCACAAGGTCCACGAGGCCAAGGCAGACGAGGCATGATTCAAGCTTTGAACAATGAGCAACGAGCCTCCAAAGTCTTGGGGATTGTGTTTTTTCTCTTCCTGGTCATGTGGTGTCCGTTCTTCATCACCAATGTGCTGATCGCCGTCTGTCAGGACAACTGCAGCGAGCATCTCTATAACCTCATTCACTTTTTTGTCTGGGTGGGATATATCTCCTCTGGAGTGAATCCTCTGATCTACACCCTTTTCAACGAGATTTATCGACAAGCCTTCGCTCGCTATCTACGATGTAAATATCATGAAGACGTGCCGCAGAAGAAGGCCCAGGCCATCCGATAATATTCACACAGTTACAGCATAATGGTTCAAACCGATTAATCGACTAGTCGAGTGCTTACTTCACTAGTTGACCATCTAGACCTAGCCTATCTACATATTTCTAATATGAGGCTGCCAAACTTACTTTCCCTTTAATGACTAAGAAAAATTGACCTGATGGATTGTTTGTTGTGAGTTACAATTTATTGTCCTTGTGTTACTGGATTTTACAAATGATTCCACAGAAGCATTACTTTATTTTGCAATGTGGAAGTAAGCTACTATTTGTGTGAAGTTTGAGCAGCAGAGCTGGGTAGTAACTGATTACATGTAATCTGGATTATGTAATCAAATTCCAAGAATCAAGAACTCGTAATTAAGAGTATATTACATAATGCTCGTAATTAGATTACAGTTACTTTTTAATGGATTACATGATTACATGTTATTCACACAATCATTCATAAATTATTGATTCTTTCTAATTCTTCCTTTTTCCTTAGCTTTAACTATATTCACAAATGTTGTGTAAATAACTTTGAATGTATTTCAATAATTAAAAACACTTGGCATGTTTACTGTTCAATGCCACTTAATGGTAACATTGACATGCAGGTAAACAAATTACATATTTCTGTTTTTTAGTGTTCAAGTGTTTAAATAATTTGACATTTTTATGATTTAATTAGTAATTAGCTCCAACCAGCTCCAACTCACACCTGCTTGGAAGTATCTAGTGACCCTGAAGACTAAGATTAATTAGCTGGATCAGGTGTGTTTGATTAGAGCTGGAGCTAAACTGTGCAGAGCTGTGGCCCTCCAGGAATTGAGTTTGAGACCAATGGTTTAATGCTTAATGTTTATATCAAAAAATGAAATGTATTTTCTTTCTCTTTGCTTTTTTATATCAAATATATTTTTTATATTTTTAAAGTAATCCAAAAGTAATCTAAAAAGTAGTCAGATTACCTACAATATGTAATCTAGATTACAGTTTTTATCATGTAATTTGCTTTACAAACCAATGTGTTCATGACTACGATAATAAATTAAACGTAGCTTATATAACAATAAATACCAGTTTGCAATGCCGAGCAGCATATCGGACTGTTGTTGTACAGCTAAAGCGGATGAGACCGGAAGCCTTGCACATTTAAAGCAGCACTATGTAACTTTTGGCGCTCTAGCAGTTAAGGACTGTGTAATTTTTTTCTGTAAAACAAATGTTAAATGTGTTCAGAAAAGTTATCATCGTTTTAGTGACACTGACATAAATTATAAACCAAGTATGAAAAATGTCCAGAGTTTTCATGTTATTAGATTTTTAACAAAAATTTGTACCAAGGGGTTGTTTTACCCCAACTTTGGGGCAAAACGCCCCCATGGTAGGGGTAAAATTCCCCCCAGTCTGACAAAGCAATTTGCTTTAAACATTTACAGCAAGATCAGAGTGCATGCAGTTTTAGCTTAAAATAAAAAATAATATAATTAATAATTATGGATTGCAAAATTATAATTGTTAGCTGACGCTAACTGGCCAGCTAACTAGCTACCTGATGCTAACTTGAGGTAATTTTTAAATATAAAGTCCAAATATTTTGATTCAACCAACTAGGTAGAATACATTTGATGGAAAAACAATGGATTTGATGTTCAGAACAGAATAACTACAGTAATTGTCCATTGCCCACTGGGGGCGTTTTAGCTCACCTGGCTGGGGGCGTGGGTTTTACCCCACTGACTATGTTTTGGAAAAAAATTATGTCATTCTGAAAATATAATTATATTTTTATTAAATAACACGTACTCCCTATCTACAGGCCCTACTGTTCTCATATCATATACAGTATAACTGTGATTTTCTACAAAACAACAAGCTTTTTTTCTTACTGCTGAAAATTAGATCATTTGCTGTGAAATCCGTTTCAAGCAAGCCCTACCCAGATTTAAAAAGTAACTCAAAAGTAACGTAACACACTACTTTCCATAAAAAAGTAACTAATTAGTAACTTTTTAGGGAGTAACGCAATATTGTAATGCTTTACTTTCCCCAACACTGCCTGTAAACTCTGAAGATTAACATTGTAGCTTCTGTTGTTCTCGAGATTTGTCTCTAAAAAGAACAGTTGGGATTATTTACTCTCCAGTGGAAAACGTGATGCAAAAGCATTTTGAATCACTCTCTACAATTCTTTTGCGAACGCACCTCCATCCAGGACTCGTGAAGCGTCTGTCAGCTTGTATTGAATGCATTGCAAGGACAAAGCAAACACTAACTATATGATATCTCCTAATGATATAAAGCATAGAGAGCAGACCAAACACACTCCTTGCTCTATTTTCTTTCCTAGCCTTATCGCACAGCCTGATTTAAATGAATCTGTTGAATCTGTTACGCTTCAGTAAAAGACTGCGAGTTTATAATAGGACAGTGCCACCGCGTGGTGACATTCATTTGTTTTCTGAACCAGTGATTTATGGGGTTACTACAACAATGATAAAAATATTTTTATATGCTACATTTTAGTAACACTTTTGATTTGAGTTCTACATTGAAACTGTTTGTATTTGAAATAAATTATATAAAGAAACTGTCTGCAATGAATGTTATTTTTTGACGTCACTTAAGTTGGAGGCATGTTTTATAGGCCTATGTATACATATGCATGTATATGTGTGTGCATGTTTATATGGTTTATGAGGACACAAATTTGTATAATGACATGGGTATGACATAGGTATTACAACATGAAGGTGATTTATGAGGACACTTTCGGTGTTCCCATTATTCAATAGGTTTATGAATGTTTTTTTTTTTTGTTTGTTTTTTGAAAATCTAACAAAGCACAAAGTTTTCTGTAAGGGGTAGGTTTAGGTGTAGGGTTGGTGTACAGTAGGGCGATATACGGTTTGTACAGTATAAAAACCATTACGCCTATGGAGAGT
>NW_015632469.1:146368-150989 GCF_001515625.1 Sinocyclocheilus rhinocerous
AAAGAGTGAAAAATGTAAGGGGGTCTGAATACTTTCCGTACCCACTGTATATTTGCAGAATGTGTTATGACTCGAGATTCCAATTTGCAGTTTAACTCAGAATTGGATCAGAAATGTAAAGCGAGTGTTTGTTTCTGAAGTGATAATGGCGAGTCCAGTCACAGATATGAGTCCGTTGTTGTGAGTGTGTGAGTGTGTGTGTGTTTGAGTGAGTGAGTGAGTGTGTTTGAGTGAGTGTGTGAGTGTGTGAGTGAGTGAGTGAGTGTGTGTGTGTGTGAGTGAGTGTGTGTGTGTGTGAGTGAGTATGTGTAAACCATCTGCTTCTATTGCATTGATGTACAGTTTGGTTATGGTTAGGTTAATGTACATTTTTAATGACCTTTTAGCTTTTTAAAATTTTAGTCATGCAGTGTGACAAAGGAAGGACGTAAACAGAGTTAGATTAACTGACTGAAATTTAACATACATTTCCTGTAGAAAAAAAGGTAATTTATTCCGTAAACATGGGTCGAAGCCTATACAATACAATAGCTCTCTCCTACTCAAAGCTTTCCCACAGTGACCACAAGAAAACCCTCTTTTTCCCAAGCCATATAAACAGTTAATGGGAAGACTTGGTTAAATTGGGTAAGTAGCATAACAAAGGACAATTCCTGAACATAAAATACTAGTGTTTCACTTCAAGCGTGTGTATTTCTGCATATTTCAACCATCATGTCTCAGTGTTCCCCTCACACACACACACACACACACACACGGGGTGGTGGTCTGTGGGTATCGCGCACGCATGCGCAATGGCATCGCCTCTGCAGCGCACAGCGACGAGCGACGCTTCCCAGACAACGCGAGCGTGCGTTTTCATCGCACCACAACACATCGACAGCGTGACGGCACCGCGTATTAACGCCATGTAACGCCGAATAGCCCATCGAAAACGACGACCGCGTTAACTGACTGAAATTTAACATACATTTCCTGTAGAAAAAAAGGTAATTTATTCCGTAAACATGGGTCGAAGCCTATACAATACAATAGCTCTCTCCTACTCAAAGCTTTCCCACAGTGACCACAAGAAAACCCTCTTTTTCCCAAGCCATACAAACAGTTAAATGGGAAGACTTGGTTAAATTGGGTAAGTAGCATAACAAAGGACAATTCCTGAACATAAAATACTAGTGTTTCACTTCAAGCGTGTGTATTTCTGCATATTTCAACCATCATGTCTCAGTGTTCCCCTCACACACACACACACACACACACACGGGGTGGTGGTCTGTGGGTATCGCGCACGCATGCGCAATGGCATCGCCTCTGCAGCGCACAGCGACGAGCGACGCTTCCCAGACAACGCGAGCGTGCGTTTTCATCGCACCACAACACATCGACAGCGTGACGGCACCGCGTATTAACGCCATGTAACGCCGAATAGCCCATCGAAAACGACGACTGCGCGAAAAGAGCAGCGAGAGGACGGAGACAACTACAGTTATTCGTAAGTAAATGGCAATTACGCGCAGGATTTCCTTGCGTTCAGTGTTTTCACATACTTGTTACGTGATAATGCCGACATGACTAGAAGGACAGACGCGAAGATGTAACGCTGCTGGCTCTGTGGGCTTTAAAATAAGCTGATAGACCAATAATTCATCACCTTATATTATCATCACAGTCATATTAATGACTGCCACCGTTCCGTTCATTTTCCCGTGTGACCGAAAGATGCACCTGTTATCATATCACATGCCAGCGCAGTGGTTTGGATGGATGACGTCATGCGACACGGCGTTATGGATGAGTGACGTCATGGTAATCAACAGCCACAGACAGACTGAGTTTTCATTTGTGACGCTGGGCCACAAAACCAGTCATAAGGGTCAATTTGTTTAAATTGATATTTATACATCATCTGAAAGCTGAATAAATAAGCTTAGGATAGGACAATATTTGGCAGAGATGCAACTATTTGAAAATCTGGAATCTGAGGGTGCAAAAAAAAAAATCTAAATATTGAGAAAATCGCCTTTAAAGTTGTCCAAATGAAGTTCTTAGCAATGCATATTGCTAATCAAAAATTAAGTTTTTATATATTTATGGTAGGAAATTTACAAAATATCTTCATGGAACATAGTCTTTACTTAATATCCCAATGATTTTTGTCATAAAAGAAAAATCCATAATTTTGACCCATACAATGTATTTTTGGCTATTGCTACAAATATACCCCAGCGACTTAAGACTGCTTTTGTGATCCAGGGTCACATTTGTTCTTCATTTTTGTCTAAGACGCTTCTGCTGAAATGAAAACAACAAAATAGCCACAAAATGATAATTGTCGTTGGAAGAGTATATGGAGCTATGCAATAAATAGAGATAGTACAGCTCAGATCATTTGGTCATGGGAGATTTTGATGAGAATTGCTTGAGTTCAGCGTAATCTTTAACTTTTGAGTATCTTGGCAAATCTGTTTGAGACATTATTGGGTGGGCTTCAGACGTGAAAATGTACAAAATTAAACTTAATTTAAACTTAAATTATGTCATGTACGCTCATGACGATTCTTCTTGATTACTCATAATTAAATGATGCACCCAACATTTGAGATTTTATAATCAACAGCCACAGAGACTCACTGGTCTCCTGTCAAGAGCCACACCGTGGTGTCAATTTAATTAACACTATTATCATTAAATGTTAGCATCTAAAAAGACATTGGTGGCTAGTTCACCAAATAAATCATCAATGCACTTGATTGTTATTTTTTCATTATTGAGTATTTAAACCGCTGTGTGAACACCAGCTTGCAGTTCTGAGTAATTCTGGTTATTTTATTCATAAACAAACCCCAGCTTTCTGCTTAGAAGCAATGATTGGCAAGAAAAAAAGAACATTTGGCAATGAGGTACGATCTTATTTCCAGAATATCCCACTTTCTACAGTTTGAAACCTGGGCGCCCCGTTCCCACAGATCTGAAAGCAGCCGCAAGCACAGGAATGCAGGGCTCGATTCACATTCCAGGCTGTAGCGCTGGGAACAGATTACGTAAATGTGTTTTTGGTGAAGGAGTCTAGCATGTCTTGCCACCAGCATAGTTGAGGCGTTGCTATGGTTTCCTCTCATGAATCAGTTCCTGCCTCTGACTATAGAGACAGAAAGTGAGAGATAATTCATCTGTGCAGAGAAATAACGTTGTTTATTATTAAGGCCCGGTCTGTGGCTAGCAAATGCTGTTTTATTTTCACATACTATAAGGCAGACACAATATGTTTAACATTTGTATATTTCTTTACAAAAATCTCTTCTCTTCTCTTTTCCCTACTGTATTCTATATTCATGTTTGTATTTTATTCACCCATTAACTCGTAGTTTATTATATGTATTACATTCTATCATTTATTCTATTTTTCTCGTTGTTTCTGTTTGTTGTTGCACTGTTGGACGAGGAACTAAGAAAAAAAAAGAAAAACCTCATTCTTGTAAATGGAAGTATTATGACAATACATTATCCTGGAATGAGAAAACATTATCCTGAAGTTTGTGTGATATATCCTGAGATCTGGTATCTGTCAGGCTCTAAATTCTCTTTGTATGTAGCAAAGTTTGATAAAACATAGATGGCCCAAATGTGTAATTAAATCTTCAAAGGGGTAATTAAATGTGTAACAAATCATGTAAAAATGTATCGGCATTTATTGGAAAATGTAACATTATTTTTATCAAACTTTGATAATCGCCTTAATCTGTTAAACAACTGAGAATTAATCAATTAATGCAAGTGAAGAACAAATTTATACTCATGTGCGTTATGTATTACATACGTTATGGTTTTTGACAGACAGCATGTTGAAGCTGCTCAGGCCGTCATTTTCTCCTTCTTCTCGGAAAGCGATGAAGTAGTCAAAAGTAGTGTGGGTTTTCTTGCAAATGCATGTTTTCGCTGGACCTCTGCTTCTTGTAAATACTACTGTGTAGGGCCGGATTTACGCATATAGGCATTCTAGGCACGTGCCTATGCTCGCTCGTCCAGGGGGGGCCCAAACATAATGAAGAGATATATAATATTTTTGTTATACTATGGGCTATCTACAACAGTAAAAGAACCAAAACCCCAGAAGACATTGAGCAAATAAATATAACAAACAATAGGGTAAAAAATGACAAACTATTTCCATGTCTTCCACCTTTTTTTGTACGGAAATCACGCTTTCTCCGGTTCTCTCTCAGAGGCACACACAGACACGCACTCGCGCACACACACAGTACAGACACGCACTCGCGCACACACGCGGAGACGCGAACAGAAACTTGTCATCAGCGCTGCCCCACGAATTTATCAATAAAATAGTTTCGCAGCTGAAAAGCTACATGACTTTTCTCAGTAGCGAGGTTCTTGAAGCAGTTTAACTTAAAGATTAGCTATTAGTAGACGCTGCTGCTGAATGCTGCTGAGATGCAGGTATTCACACGCACTTAATCTCTCTCTCTCTCTCCCTCTTTCTCTCTAATAACTGCATTAGACTGCATTAATAACTGCATTAGCCTGCATAACAATGGCTCAAGCCTCTGTTATTAGCTCTAAAATGACGTTTTGGAATTTGCAACGGAAGGTTTGGGATGAATGA
>NW_015632469.1:151570-161119 GCF_001515625.1 Sinocyclocheilus rhinocerous
CACACGAGATTTCAGGACGGAAACATGTCAAATGTCTTGAAACAAATCATCTGAACAATGTCTTGATGTGTGGTTGTGACTCCAGGCCGTTAAAATTATTAGAGAAATAATGCACTCCCGAAGTGGTTATGTAGCCACGTCGCCACGCCTATATGGAACGGTCTTTCTGAGTTCTCAAACAAATTAAGAACTACAATCGATTTTTATTGACTGAACGCAAGCGCTTCTTGCGATAGAAAACACTGTAACGGTTTTCACTGATTAAGAAATATTTTTGTTTGCTTGGGTGTTAATATTAGGCCTATTATATTAATAGCGAAGGGGGGCCCAAAAATTTGTTTTGCCTAAAAGAGGTAAATCCGGCCCTGCCCCTACTGTGTATTGTGCACATTATTTTTGACAGACATTGATGTTGTGATATTAAAATAATGTGGATTTGGAAACAGATGGATCATAAGGTAATAATAATTTCTTTGCTGGCATATATAATTCAGTGAAGTGATTGATGTCTGAGTGTTTTATGTCAATGTTTTAGTTCTAATATTCCAACCAACAGCCAGCCTAAGTTTTTGACGGACATGATAGCATGCGTTTTTGTTATTTGGGTATAAAACATGCTCGAAGTGAGCTTGAGATGTTCAAAATGCTTTTTGCATAGTTCATTATATTTTTTTACTGAATGAAGATTATTTCAAGGCTTGTGTTACTCAGAGACTTGAACAAAAATGTTACATTCTGTTACGTAATGTTACATTACGTGCTGTCACAGACTTGTCAGCTTTTGTAAATCAAGTTCATTTTTTACCAGGAGAGGAGCCGTTTTGAGGCACAAAGTTGTTTTTATTGTCTCTTATAACAAAAATATTTTATTTAAACCCATGAAAATGCAGATCCTGCTGTAAATAATAGTGAAAAATCACTTTTTAAAACTCTCCGTCAATTATTACCCCTTATTAGATTTGGACTCAGATATAAACATAGGAAATATAGATAGTGCCCATTCATTATTATTTGAAAGGAGTGTGTGTGTGTGTGTGTGTGTGTGTATATATGTGTGTGTGTGTGTGTGTGTGTGTGTGTAGGAGTATGAAGCAATAAAATGAATATGGATAGAGTAGATCACATCATTAGGTCTTGGAAAAAAAATGATGAGAATTATTTAAGTACTTCGACACACTTTGAAATCTCTGACATTTGATTACAGATTTTGGCATGATGGTAAATTGTTGAGCTCTCACCTGAAACGTGTGAGTTTTGAAACTGGCAGCTGAGCATCGTATTGAATGGCAGGTGATGCTTACACTCATTATGACACATTTCTAGGCTGATAATTGTTTGGTGTGACGTGGGGATTGTGTTCCAATACCAAAAGCAAATTCCTCTTTACAAATGACTCTTTAGCATGTAGTAGGATATTTTCATGTCATCATACTTCAGTTTACAAGAATGAGGTTTCATTTATTTTTCAGTCTGTATTAATCGTAAAGTAAAGAGGGGGAGCACTGTTAGCATATAAGTGCTAGCAAACATGCACATCTTCAGGCTAGTTGCTAGGCTACTCACACAGCTAAAATAATACGCGTTTGTTTCGTTTGAATGAGCTTACCGCGTCATGTGCACCGCAGACTGAGTTTCCCCTGTGCATCTGTATATTTCTCCATGCTGAATTATCAGCATTATAACAGCTGCAGGAAGAGTTCACAGCCTCAGTAGATTTGAAAAATACAATTCTTTCAAGCATTGCCTTTATATTGAAAATGGCAAAACAGAAATAAGATGAGTCTGAAAATGGATGTGTTTAGAGTAGCCTTACAGAGAGATTATCTGAGACGTCCTCCCATGAGAGTGACTCTAGAAGCTCTAGTACTCAGTGGAGCATGAGAGAGGGCCTTGCTTGGTTGTCATGGAAATGGTCGTAGGCTTCAAGGCAAATAGCCTGAGTTAACCCATCAAACACACAATCACTAAATATATTGCTAATATATAGTGGGGAAAATATATATAAATCAACAAAAGAACAATGATATGCAAGTGCTATAACAAGTCTCAGTTAGCTTAACGCAGTACACGTAGCAAGGTTTTTTTTTATTATATAATAAATAAAAAGAAAACAGATAGAATAGAAAAAGAATAGAGCAAGCTAGTGTTAGAGGCATTTTTGCTTTTTGTTAATTGTATAATAAATTAAAAGAAAACAAATAGATAGAATAGAAAAAGATTAGAGAAGCTAGTGTTTTTTTTTTAAAGAAAACAAGCAGTTAGTAAATGAATAGAGTGCAAGTCTAAAAGGGGTAAGTTTTTTTTTAAAGAATAGAATTAGAATAGGGAGTGTTAGAGTTAGAGGGTCAAATAAATATATAAATATATATATAAATACAATAAAAATAAAATTATTTTATAGCAGGCTACATTTTAAAAAATACAATGCTAATATTTATTTTTTTATTTGTTTGTTTGTTTGTTTGTTTGTTTGTTTGTTTGTTTGAAGTTTCATCATTTTCAAACCTAAAATAACAAAAGTGAAACACTTAACCCATGTAGTGACGGTAGGCTTTGATGCATTAATTATGAAATGTAATAATCAATTATAATGACTAATAATTACCCAATGTTTTAGACCCAATGCAGTCTCACAACAGGCATGGAGTGCGTGAGACTGAGCAAATAATCACTCGCTTTAAATGAAATGAAGTTTACAGAGATTGACTTTCTGTGTCATTTTTAATTGCATTCATCCAAGTGAGCATGTGACTAAATTGTTTTTCATTTCGTTCCCAATTATAATCAGCTCTATTATGCATTTCATGGAATATTTGGTAAATATGCACGAAAAGGCATTATTGTAGCACACCTCTGCTCATGTTGAGAATTTATAATGTTTAATAGGCCTGCATTCATTTAATTTTGTGATCCTGCTTGATTTAATGAGACTTGTCTGCCTTATGATATGCTAATCTGTAATAAACCAAAATTGTCTGTTTGTTTGCATTAAGTCAGATAAAATCTTTTGATTTTTTTTATTCACATTGGCTCAGTAATACATGTAGTGTTAAGTTTCGGTTTATTTTTACAGTAATGCCATTTTGAATCTTCTTTCTGCTGCACATTCAAATCATGCTTTTATGCTTTCATTTCAAGTCCAAAATTAAATTTTTTTGAGCCAGTGAATGTAAAGCCTGGTTTATGTTTGACACTACTTTATTACAAATGTTCCTTCAAGCATATTTTGTAAAATAATAATGAATCATGCCATTTCATGAATAAATATTAAGCATATATTAACAGACCTAACACTACTCCACTGATGAAAGAGGTATTTGTTTGTTCAGTTATAAATCATAACGAAACACAATATAGTTATTATAGTGCTAAAAGACATCAGTGTTCATGCACACCCTGTTTTCACTTGGGAAACCTTGATTCTGGCTTTGCAACTGATTCATATTTTAGGGTTTCTTGTGACATTGTGGTAATTATTAAGGTGAAAATGTAGGCAACACACTACACCAAATAAAATAAAAAAATTTTTTTAATGAAAATGCATTGCAGTTTCGCTTGGTGTATTACAAAATATTTATATTGTTGGCAAAAAAAATATGTTATATATAAAAATTTCACAGTACTTTGCAAGGCCGTAAATGGTGAAAGTTTAAAAATGAGCCGTTTTAAAAGCCGGATTTGCTGATTTGAAAAAAGCATTGTTTAAAATGTTTGTATTTGCTGCATGACATTACCCCAGAAAATGTTGTGTAAAACAGCCTTCTGTGCTCTCTCAGGTCGGTGTGTGTAGTTGAGCTCAGCCATGCCTCTTGTGGAGAGGACCATCGAGCCCAAGCACCTGTGCCGGGGCGCCCTGCCCGACGGGGTGACCAACGAGCTGGAATGTGTCACAAACAGCACACTGGCGGCCATCATCAAACAACTGGGAGGACTCAGTAGGTTCAGTTTTTCACTCTAGAAGTGCTGATGCACAGTCATCTTTCAGCCTGGTTTAATGCAGTCCTGGCTTAGTCTTTTCATTCATTACCCTGGGTTTGAAATGAGTCCATAGACTTCTGCAGCATCGGCGCTGAACACAGTCAGCTGTGTTTTAGCTTTGAGCATCATGGTTTTCTAGTACAGTGTTTTTCTGCATGGCTTTTTCACGAGCGAAATGCATTACGCAAAGACAAACAGCTTGTTTATGACAAGCTGCTTGTGATGTTCCTTGTTTGTAAGTCTCTTGGGATATAAATGTCGGCTAATTAAATATAATGCAATTTAAATAAAGGCAACTCATTATAACTGAGATAATTATGGCTGTCGATGTAACGTGTTAATTTAATTAATTAGTGACAAACGTTTTGCAGGGGAACAACAGGGGACAATTATTAACATTAACAATTGTCAACATTATAAAGACAATTTAATTAAGCTACTACAACTTAATAATAAAAAAAATGAATACAGAAATTTGAGTTTAAATTGTACACAATAATAAGCAATAATAAACATTATTATGTCACCATAACTCATCGAAATAATGTTAAATGCAACTTAAAAGTTTTTATTTTTTAAATAGCCCACCCCAACATACTGATAATTTTGATAATAATATTGAAGTCTTTTCAAAGTTTTTGTTAAAATGTGATGAATCATATATTAAGATGAAAAGTTTCAATAGAATGTGAAATGAAACGTTTGTTATAGATTTAAATTTTTTGCACTTTTTTTTTTTTTTAATATGCAGCAGATGAATTTCAAGTTTTGAGTTTTTTACTCTTTATGAAATATTTTTCAATAGAACGTGCACTGTAAAAAAATATTTTTCAAAGTTGTAAATAAAACAAATACTGGATTGCATTTTAAAAGCAAACACTATTTCAGTTTTTCTACTTCAAGATTTAATGTGTTACTTGCTGTTTCTTTGTAATTGTTTTTTAAATTTACTAGCCATTTCTGATTTTCTTCAACATGTTTTTATTCAGTGTACATTAAAACAAGAATCAGCCTTTTTCATGGGGTCTCTAATTAAAAATGATTTTATAGATGAAAGCTATTTGAATGATCAGTTTTGCCTTATTGTACATCATTGTGTGTTTATTGATTCAGGTCGACATGCGGAAGACATCTTCGGGGAGCTGTTTAACGAGGCCAACATCTTCTACATGCGCATGAACCGTTTGCAAGAGCGCGTCGACCTGCTGGCGGTGAAGGTCACACAACTGGACTCCACAGTGGAGGAGGGTGCGTAAGAATGAATGTGCTTTAGCAAATGACCTGATCTTTTGTGACACAGCCTGGAAATACACCAGGATACAACCACAGGGCTGTTGTGAGGATGGGCGCAGGTAATCAGTATAGTGCAGAAGTCTAGGGCCCTATGAAATCCATTGTATTTTTTCCCTAATTTAGTTTTTTTTCCATTTTAATATTTCTGGACCGTTTTTAATGGTTAAATTAATTTTAGTGATCAAAAAACATGTCTAATTAATTGAAATCATGAAACGTATACAATTTAACAACAATACAATGTAACAAAAAGTACCATTTTTGGGACCCTATAAAATAAGTTTAAAATAAGTTACTTTTTCTCAAATTACGTTTTGTATTTACAAAATTCTGTGTTTTCGATTTAAATTTTTCTGTATTCCATTTTAATGGTTTAATTAAATTGTAATAATCCATTAATATGCATGTCTAATTAATTGGATCCCCCCCCCCCCTGAAATTCTGTGTTGTGTATTTTAATTTTTCTAGTAAACAAATGAAGGCATAAATGAAATGAAAATTAAACAAACCCTTTCATTTTTTAACAAATAGTGCTGCACAACAGAGGTTTACTGTTAAAATTAAAACATGCAGGAAATTTTTTTTATTATTCCTTAAAAAAAAAAAATAATTGTATATTATTGTCATTATTATTATGGCATTAAGATGCACATTCTGTTGTACAATAGTAATATATTTCTGTCACAATTTGTTCAAGTTAAACAGAACTTTTATTTTGACAGGTTGCCACGAAGACCTTTAATTTTCTGTGTGTATATGATATGACGATATTTTTCTCATATGAAATGGTAAAATGCTCATGAAGTGATTTTCAGAGCAGTCTGAATAATAGCTAGAGCTCAGCAGATGAGGCAGCTGCAGTAATTAGCAGCGTAGACGCAGTGCTGCGTATCCCACTGATGTCTAGACACTAGCTGAGTTATTTAAGAGCACAGTGGAATAGTTTGGTTGACAAGGGAACATAATTAATAGAGCAGTGACTTCAAGTCCTTATGGGAAGCTCCTATTTACGTAAATGCTGTATGACGTCCATAATGTGCTTCATTGTCTGACTCACTTCATTAAACCTTTAACCATGCAGGTAACATTTACAATTGCAGTGTAATTGAAAGTCTCTAAATTATATGCACAGAAAGAGAAAGTTCCCCACAGGTAACAACACTGAAAAGAATTATACTTTGGACCAACTATCATAACATTATTCATCATAAACATGATTTTCACAAAGACAAAAAACAAGAACATTAAAAAATAAAAAGATCATTTATTTGCTTTTAGATAAACTGAACAAAACAGGTTTAAACCAGAAACCTTGCTTCTGAGATATAGGGCCAGATTCACTCAACAGTGCAAATTATCATGAAAGCACGATCCCTTAAAAAGGCAGATGGGAGTGTAAAGTTCTGCGGGTGATTTACCAACAATACGCAAATTAAAGAACCGACAGAGCCATCGTATTTCCAGAAGGATCATAATAATCTAATAATCTACCAAGAGCAGTGGAAATTAGCATAGGGTTGCAAACAAGCAGAGCCGATGATAATCAGGCTCTGTGGATAATCTATTAACAACACTGGTGCAAAATTGGTTAAGACATACTTTTTTGAGCATTAAATAATGGCACAAATACCAGTAAACAGACTACCACAAACCTTAATAAATCACCTTGCATGATTCATACCCTCTGGTGCTCTTCGGTCACTTTTGAGCGAAACATTTTCTGTTTTGAATTTTTTTAAATCACAGCTTCATCGGAATGGTACGAAACTTGGTGACTTTTATGGCATTTGGAATGTGAACACACAAAAAAATTGAGGGCATGATTCGAGCAGACTAAGTGGTCGTAAAAAAAAAAAAAAGTCAAAAATGACCGACCACAGGAAATGAATGGGAAATCGACAAAAACACAATCTTGTGTGTACAATCTACAAATCTGACACAATGCAGAACAAAAGTACACAGCAATGACAGGGTGAAACTCTAAAACATCAAGAGTGCAAAACCAACACATTCACTCATACACACATGCGTACACACACTTATACACACACACACCTATGAACTGGTGTGACTGTAACACAGCAAATATGTAAAATAAAAGCAATAATTCAACTACAATGCAGTAAAAAAAGTGGACAGCAAGGAAGGGGTTACACTCTAAAACATCAAGAGTACAAAACAGACACACTCACTCAAACACACACTCACAGACACACACACAAACATACACAATTATACACACTCAAATGAATTGGTATGGCTATAACCATATAGCCAAAACGAGTCAGAAAACTGAAATAAGAGGTTGAAATCAGATCAAACCCAGAAGGCATAAGCTCTGATAAAACATTTCTGTTCAGTTTTGTTACATTTTTATAGAATTGTAATGTTTTGTGTAACAAAATGCTTTCTCTGTGTTCAGGTTTGACTGTAGTAATCATAATTAAAAAACTGATGCTTCAAATCAACATTTCAAACCCCCAAAAATCTAATCCTTTACAAAAAGTTGTCTTTGAGAATGTCTATATATCCATATATATATACTGTATATATAATTGGATATATATATCCAAACCCACTACTTAATAAAAATAAGTATTTATGTCTAAAAACAATTAGAGAATGTATAGGCCTTTTATATAGAGCTATATAGGAATCTATGGGCTAAACCAATTGCAGATGTTTTTCTTATGTTACTCTCACCAGATGGCACTAATCTGGCTTCAAAAATGGCATTTTAAAGGCATTGACTCTATTTTAACATGAAATACTGCATTCATTGAAAAGTAATATAAAAATATATATTTTTTAAAATTTGTATTATTTTCAATGGGCAGAAATTCATCATAATTATTGCATAAATATTAATTAGTGACATGAAATTATCTCAAAATACAAAAGAAAAAATATTATTGAACAAAAATATATTACATTGATTTTACTGGGGCGAAAAAAAGTCACTTTTGACCGTGAAGATCACAAGTGTGACTCCCAAATGAGGAGCACCAAAGGGTTAAAATCCTCTCCTTACATAAATGTTGTGTCTGAAATGGAAACTCCTAAAAAAATGCGTATGCTATAAGGTAAAAAAAACTGTTCACACCTTGAAATCACTAATGTTTCACTGCACGTCTTTAGTAAATCCTGACAGCAGTTTTTAACACCAGAAGAGTGTTTGTGCCGACGCAAGCTGTAAATCTGCCCCATAATGTCATTTCTAGCAGGTTTGTGTTTGATGGTGTTTTCCGGCTCTGTCTGCTCGCTCTACAGTGTCCTTACAGGACATCAACATGCGCAAAGCGTTCAAGAGCTCCACTATTCAGGACCAGCAGGTGGTGTCCAGAAACTCCATCCCGAACCCTGTCATGGAGATGTACCAGCGCTGTGACAAACCACCTCCTCTCAACATCCTCACGCCATACAGGTCAGTGCATGCTTCAGCAACAACATTCACAAAAACAAATCTGACCTGTTTATCACCCGTTTCTTTCATGCATGACTGACATATGTGCATCACATTAAGTTGAATTATGTCAAAACTGTGAAATCCAAAGCTATGAACATTTTAGATGCATTTCATATACATACAGTACATCTTAAATTTAGGACTTAATATAAGTCTTTTAAATTTCATTTAATTTTCGTTTGAAGAAATTAGGCTTAGCCGACAGAATACATGCAGCAGCATCACAGAATCTGTTAACTGTGTTACAGGTATGATTGAAAAGTTATAATTAGATTACCAAAACATTTTGTAAAAATGGGAATTACTATCTGGATTGCATTTTGTACATGTAGTATGAAAGAAATATAGTGCTTTCTCCAGACGCAAACGTTCAGTTCATGCACATGAAAAATATAGAATTAAATGAAGTTTTTCACATTTCATGCACAAATTACAACACCGCTCTGGTCTTGATTAAAACATGCCCAAACAATTGACACAGTTACTAACCAGACTTATTACAATGGCCACTATTAATCACAGTGCTTGCCGTTGCATCATTATTTTTTTTTTGGAACTTAAAATTGCCATTTTATCTGCTGCATTTTGGTGTACAGAAAACATTTAGGTTAAGGTTCACTTTTCACTTGTCACTATTAGCATGTGGCCTTGGCTAATCCAAGTAATGGCTGTTAAATAAGCTTAATTTTCTTTATGCAAAATAGTAATAATAAATAATAAGAATTTTTTTAATTTTAATACATTTTTAATAAATTGTAAAAAAACAAATAATAAAAAAAAATAATAATAATTAGTTTAAATTTTTTTTGGGG
>NW_015632469.1:161424-166603 GCF_001515625.1 Sinocyclocheilus rhinocerous
GTGTGTGTGTAAGTACATAAATGCAGTCCCGACTGCTTATCCAATACATTGCAAGAGGATAAAAAGACAGAGAAAAGAGGAAACAGGAAACAAGAATGACATGGTACAAAACAGAGCTTCCAACTAAAAGTGCAAACAACAAAAGACACTAAAATACATTACAGTATCTTTCTCCAGCGATGGCCATTTAAAAGTAGGCACATATTTGACAAAAAAACAACATACATATATTATGGAAGCCCATTTCCGTCACTAAATTAAAACTAAAAAAAGATCATTGCAACTTTTTATCTCATAATTCGGACTTTTTTTTTTTTTTTTACAAGTTTTCCTCAGAATTGGACTTTATAACTCGCTTTATATATTATTTTTTTCTCAGAATTGTGAGTTTAAATCTCACAGTTCTGATTTTTTTCTTGCAACTGCGAGTTTATTTCTCAGATATAATATATATATATCAGAATTGCGAGATGTAAACTCACAATTGCGATTTTTAAAAAAATCAGAATTGTGAGATAAAAGCCGTAATTACTTTTTTTCTTCAGTGGCAGAAACAGGCTTTTATAATATATCAGTCATATTATACTAGATATTTTGCCAGTTACCAATCCGTTTTGGAGGGCTCTTGAAAGTGTGCAATGGATTTATTATATTTCTCACTGTCTGCTGCATTTAACACCGCAGCTCAGAATATTCCCTAGTGAAGGCATTGGGAACATTGCATGTCCTGGTAAACATGGTAAACTGGTTAAATAGCTATTATAATGTAATCAAATAGTTGCATTTTAAAAGTTGGTTGCTAAAACAAAATGACAGAAGAGATCATGTAGAGAGAATTGATTCAAAATACTACAGAACAGTGTTGATTTACAGACTTTTCCTATTCTGTGGGGTTAAATATTATCACTCAAGCTTATAGAAACATTTCCTTTTTTCTGCCTTAGCAAGAGCAAAAGCACACGGAGGATCCCACTCGCGAGGTAAAGAAAGTCCGTAAAGCTCGTAACCGGCGTCAGGAGTGGAACATGATGGCGTATGATAAGGAATTCCGTCCGGACACTCGCCTGACACCGTCTCCTTACCATGGCATGTCTTCTGAAGGATCTCTGTCTCCAGATAGGTGAGTCATGTGATCTCTTGACTCTAAGGTTAACTCACTTAAAGGGATAGTTCACCTAAAAATGAACTGAGCTTTGACAGCTCTCATAAACTGCATTAGGACTATGTGTGCTTACTATGCTATGAAGCTATTCATTTGCTTGTCACTTATTGAATTTTACTCTGCTTTGGTTGACACGACGCTTCATTAACCTTTCTGTATCTATAACGTTGTTTCAGATTACAGTTACTTTTTTATAGAAGACTTTGGCCGTGTAATGTCATTGCTGTTTTCATGTTTATTAATGTTTGTTCATGTAATGCAGGGATTCCCAAACGTTTTTGTCATTCAAAGCCAAAACAGTCAAAGCCAAAACATTTTTGTGATTTAATTAATTGATTCCTTTTTATCAACTCACAAACCCACTGCAGTTCTTACATTAAGCTCAGTTTGGGAAACCAATGTGTAATGTATTGTTAATGCATTTTATGGTGTTGATATCTAAAAATGGAATATCATTTTGTTTATGTATCCCTGAATTTGACGTTAAACCCAACAATATACAGGGAGATGAAAGATTAGTCACAATCATTTATTTTTAAAAAAAAGCACTACAACATTATTTCAAATGGCCCGTGCTGCATTAGTCGCCTCTGAGTCATTATTTGCTCATTGTCATGCATTTTCAAATCTGACTGTATGCAGAACACAAAATGTATTTTGAAGATGAGATTGGATTTACTTCAAGTTTTATCTCATCCTTGTCTGCTTGAGAGAGATTGAAGATGCATATTCATTAGTTAAGTATTGGAAAACACTGTTTTAAATGACTTACCTTAAAACCTATTAGGCAATGATTTCAGCAATGCAGAAAAAAAAATCATAAACTAGTAAAAATGATTATATTTTCTTTTTGTTGTTTTGTGAAGATTAACTTTTGTCTATTTTTATTTTACTTGCCAGGGTTCAGTAAAGCAGATAAGCAGTATTAATGACATGTTCATTACTCACTTTTAATGCATGACTACAAAAACGTACACGAATGCATAAAGTGGATGAAAATGACCCATACTATATGGTTTTCTTCAAAAAAATAAAATAAAAAAGGTACCTTGATGTTCAGTTCAAGTAAATAATTTAAGAGTTTGATTACACACAAATGTTTCAACAATGATCAGAAATGAGCTTCAGTATAACACATTATAACTATATTGTGCATGCTGTGTGTCTGTATGTTGTTCTGTGCTTTAACCCAGATCTGGCATGTCAGATGAACACTCGTACCCAGCGAGTCCCAGCCACCCGCAGGAAGCAGGTGGAGCAGGAGCTGATGGGAACGACGCAGGCCCCACACAGACTCAGTCCCTGGACCGAGCATACCGGCCCGCGGCCCCCTCCACCGCCGCTGCAGCCCGACAGCACTCTTTAGGACGCATTCAAGCCCACCACGGGCCCCCACTGCCAGACTCGTCCCTCAACGGACCCCGGCCAACAGCTGCCAAAGAATACAGGCACGTCACTTCTCTCTCTACAGTTAAAGTATATATGTATACACTGTAAAAAATGACCGTGAATTTAACGGTAAAAGATTGTAAAAATGCTACAGTAAAAGCCTGTTAAATGGTTAACGGTAAATTCCCCTACTATATACGGTGAAAAACTGTATTGGACATTACATGTATTGGACATAAATTCACATACAGCATATACAGTAGGAAGAGCTTTACCCGAAAATGAAGATTTTCTAAAAATGTGCTCACCCTCAGGCCATCCAAGATGTAGATGAGTTTGTTTCTTCATCAGATTTGTAGAAATGTAGCATTGCATCACTTGATCAGCAATGGATCCTATAAGCAGTGAATGGGTGCCGTCAGAATGAGAGTCCAAACAGCTGATAAAAACATCACAGTAATCCACAAGTGATCCACATCACTCCAGTCCATCAGTTAATGTCTTATTTTTTTAAATATTAAAAGTAAATGTTGAAACTAACACTAACTATAAGATTAATACATGCTAGTACAATTAATACATGCACACAAGTATTTTTCATTGTTAGTTTGTTCTATGAAAAGGTGTTATAACTAGAACCTCATTGTAAAGTGCTACTGTTCATTATGCAATAGTACTTAAAGCATTAACTAATTTTAAAGAAATAGTTGACAAAAACAACAATAAAAAAAAAAAAAAAAATGCTGAAAATTGACTTCAAATGTATGGGTGCCGTCAGAATGAGAGACCAAACAGCTGATAAAAACACTCCAGTCCATCAAATAACATCATGAAGTGAAAATCTGTGTTTGTAATAAAATGAGTCCTCTATCCATAATATTGCTTTCTTCAGGGAAAAGTCGTCTCGTCTGAATCAGGAGAGAAATCTGCACAGATCAAGCACCATTTACAAGCCAAAACAGCTCTAAACAAATATGTGGCTGGATTTTGATGTGAGAGACAACAGGAGATGGACTTTTTCACTGGAGGAAGCGTTACTATGGATTATGGAGTCATATTTTAGCCAGAAGTGAAGGTTTAAAGTTAAAAGGTCTTAATAATGGATTTATTTCTTACAAACACACAGACTTTGGCTTCACAAAATGTTAACTGATGGACTGGAGTGCTGTGGATTACTTGTGAATTATTGTGATGTTTTTATCAGCTGTTTGGACTCTCATTCTGACGGCACCCATTCACTGCAGAGCATCCATTGGTGAGCAAGTGATGCAATGCTACATTGAGTCCAAACAGCTGATAAAAACATCACAGTAATCCACAAGTGATCCACATCACTCCAGTCCATCAGTTAATGTCTTGAGAAGCCAAAAGCTGCATGTTTGTAAGAAACAAATCCATTATTAAGACGTTTTAACTTAAAACAGTTGTGTCAGAATAAAATAAAAGTTGATAATATTGCTTTCTCCATTAAAAAAGTCGTCTCGTCTGAATCAGGAGAGAAATCTGCACAGATCAAGCACCATTTACAAGCCAAAACAGCTCTAAACAAATATGTGGCTGGATTTTGATGTGAGAGGCCTGAGAGTGTGTCCGTTTTCAGCAAGTTTTCATTTTTGGGTGAACTATTCCTTTAACTAGTGTATCTCAAGTATTATTGTGAAGTCCCTTCAGTTGACACACAAAGACATCCCCAAAAGAATGCCACATCTACAATTATATTTCTTGATTCTTCTTCTTTTGTTTAATGGCGATTTGCATTCTTAGTGCATATTGCCACCTACTGGGCGGTTGTGCAATTATGTTTTAATCTCATCTTTTAATCTTTAAATCAGTTTTTATTACAGTGAACAAGAAATATATAGTTTCTTTAATGCTTAATATATAAATTAAAAAAGAAAGACTGATTGAACTACAAAAAAAACAGTCTGCACTTGCAAAGATAGTATGGCTGTATAAGTTCATTTTTTATGTTAACCATTTTGCTTCCACGTTTGTGAGGTAAGATGTATCACAAATGTATTTTTATTATAGAAAGGCATTATATATAAAAAGGGGGGAAGGTTGCAAAAAACAACCTTTTGAATGCAGATGTGTGAGATGGGAATAAAAAATAGGGTAAAATAAATATTGCTTTATGTTATAATTGTGCTTTATAATTAAAATATATATCTATAACAATATGATATAATATTGTGCTGCTTATATATCTCAGTTACCTCAGTTTTTGGAACCTTAAGTTGAGGTTATCTTTTATTTATCCATATATTATCCAGGTATGTTGGTAAATTATCATTTTGTCCTTAATGAAAGAAATAACTGCATAAAGATGTTTATTTTTGGGTTAACTGGGATGTGACAAATGATTTTTCAGTGCAAAATACTTCCTTAAACATTTCTCCTTTGTAATCACTTCTCAGCGGCCATCAAATCCTGGAGCATTTCGTCCCGCCTGCCCCTCCTCCACCTCCTCCCCTCATCCCTTCCTCTCAGACCGCCTTTGACAGCACGTCTGGACCTCAGTCACTGGCTCCGGGGACAGTGGTGTCGCTCTCACGGCCCTACAGCCCGTCTCCTCCTCCAGCTCCTCTCTCAGTCTACACCGCTTCCCCTTCACATGCTGTAATGGGT
>NW_015632469.1:166646-212075 GCF_001515625.1 Sinocyclocheilus rhinocerous
CCACCAGGACCCCCCACCCACGCCCCGTCCCTGTCCCGAGTAACACACCCGTCTGGAGAGTCTACTCTTCCCAGGAAGGGCCAGGTGCCTCTCATCCCCATGAGCGATGCCCGGAGCGACCTGCTGGCTGCCATCCGCAGAGGTCAGTGTGCAGAGAACAGAATTCAGAGTGTTCAGCATAATGGGTTGAATGAAGCATGTTGTGTTCCATGTGCTTTTTTTATTAATTAGGCTATTTACACATGTACTCAAAAAAAAAGAAAAAAACTGTATATGAAGAGTTCAGATGCAAAAGCCTCTATCTAAATGCCGTCTGAAATTTTCTTCTAAAATCAGCATTTTTAATCACTCTCCTATATTTATGTTCAGTTATTTCACTTTAATTGCATAGAAAAGGACCTATACATTGCCATTAGAGTAAAGTTACTTAACCTAAACATAGGAGCCTGATAAAAATGCTCGTTTTAGATGAAAATTTCAGACGGCACTTTTTCGGCTTTTGCATCTGAACTCTTCATATATATACTGTATATATATATATGTGTGTGTGTGACCCTGGACCACAAAACCAGTCATAAGTGGCAATATTTGGCTGAGATACAACTATTTGAAAATCTGGAATCTGAGGGTGCAAAAAAATCTAAATATAGAGAAAATCATCTTTAAAGTTGTGCGAATGAAGTTCTTAGCAATGCACATTACTAATCAAAAATGAAGTTTTGATATATTTATCCTAGGAAATTTACAAAATACCTTCATGGAACATGATCTTTACTTAATATCCTAATGACTTTTGGCATAAAAGAAAAATCGATAATTTTGACCCATACAATGTATTTTTGGTTATTGCTACAAATATACTCCAGCGATTTATGACTGCTTTTGTGCTCCAGGGTCACATATATATTACACTCCTGGTCAAAAGTTTGGAATCATTAAGATTTTTAACATTTTTTAAATAAGTATTTTCTGTTTACCAAGGTTGTATTTATTTAATCAAAAATACAGTAAAACTGAAATAATGTGAAATATTATTACAATTCAAATAGCTGTTTGCTATTTGAATATATTGTCAAATGTAATTTATTGCTGTGATGCGCAGCTGAACTTTCAGCATAATTACTCCAGTCTTCAGTGTCACATGATCTTCAGAAATCATTCTAATATGCTGATTTGCTGCTCATCAAAGAATCCTGTAAAAAGTATCACAGGTCCCAAAAAATATTAAAGGATTAGTTCACTTCCAGAATAAAAATGTCCTGACCATTTACTCTCCCCCATGTCATCCAAGATGTTCATGTCTTTCTTTCTTCATTCACAAAGAAATGAAGGTTTATGAGGAAAGCATTCCAGGATTTTTCTCAATATAGTGGCCTTCAATGGGAGCCAATGGGTTGAAGGTCCAAATTGCAGTTTCAGTGCAGCTTCAAAGAGCTCTACACGACCCCAGCCAAGGAATAAGGGTCTTATCTAGCAAAATGATCGGTCATTTAAACAAAAAAAAATTATATACTTTTTAACCACAAATGCTCGTCTTGCACTAGCTCGACTTCACACATTACGTAGTCATGGTGGAAAGGTCATGCGTGACTCCATTATATGGAGAAAAATCCTGAAATGTTTTTCTCAAAAACCTTCACTACTTTTTGACTGACGAAAGAAAGACATGAAAATCTTGGATGATATGGGGGAGGGTAAATGATCAGGAAGTGAACTAATCCTTTAAGCAGCGCAACTGCAGCACTGATAATAAATCAGCATATTAGAATGATTTCTGAAGGATCATGTATATAATTTAAAAAAGCGTACATATACCTAACAATGTGGTGTGTATGCAACTGGTTTACATACACATTTGAACTGGTTTCAACTGGCATTCAAATTAGGTGCGCTAACAAGGGCGCTAAAGACTGCAGCTGCTAATGTTAGTCGTTACTCGTTAGCAGTGTTGGGGAAAGTTACTTTTAAAAGTAATGCATTACAATATTGCGTTACTCCATAAAAAAGTTACTAATTACGTTACTTAGTTACTTTTTATGGAAAGTAATGCGTTACGTTACTTTTGCGTTACTTTTTAAATCTGGACAGGGCTTGCTTGTTTGTTTTTAAAATAAAAAAGTTATATTTTTGGCAAATATAAAAGCCTCTTCACACCAAAAGTGAAATGAATAAGCCTCAGGCTGAAGGAAATGTAAATTTAAGTCCGTACAGTAGAATGCAGAAGAAGATACTTGAAAAAAGTAATCTGATTACGTAACTCACATTACTTGTAATGAGTTACCCCCAACACTGCTCGTTAGTGCACGTTTTGAGGTCAGGGAAGTGAGGTTTCGCTCTTACTAGCTAACCCCAGTTACACATACTCCCATCCGGGTCACGGCACCAATTATATCTGGTCCTACTTGCACCAAGTGGAATTTAAACCAATGTCAACTGACTTGAGAGCCGGGCACACTAACAAAGACACTAAAGACCGCAACCTGTATTGTCAGTCAATTTTCAAGTCATTTTCAGGTAATCCTTAAAGATTTTGAATTAATGAATGGAGGTCTTTGAGTACCAGAGTTCCCCGCTGCTTTATATGCCTATTGCAATGTACGTCGTATCTCTACACACTGCATTTAAGCCTCAAGAACACAAAAGCAAACACTCTTCTCTCTGCTGAAAATGCATGCTTCTTTGAACATGGTGAGCACAATTCTGAATTCTGTTTTTCTAAAATAATATTTTGCTCCCATGGTAGCCAAGACACTACGGCTATGCGGCCATCTGGTGCCTCACAGCATGATGTCAGCTGTGCTTTAACAAAGCAAATTTTCATGTAATAAATCATTCCATCTTACTTAACCTGCACATGGCAGAACACATGCTTAGGCACATTTATAGATTGTAAAACTACTAGCGTTTGGTCTGACAGCTTTTGAAATCGTGAAATCTTGCGCTGAAATCTCATGCCACAGAACGTCCCAGATATGGATAAGTTTGCTTTCAATAAGGCAAGGCAAACCACGTCGAATGCATTGCCTTTGAAGTGACCACGTGTATTTTTATCAGCAGCATGTTAAATTAGCAGTCAGATGAGAGAGAGAGGGTGGGACAGGCAGGATCTTGTTTATATCTCCAGCTTCCCTCCTAGGCTATGACGTCACTGTCCCCTCCATCAGCGAGGCTCCATCTGTCCCTTATATCTCCGCCAGCTCTCCAGTGACTCATTGCGGAGCAGAGTGGATGCTGAGAGGAGACCCCTGACAAACAACAGATGCACACTACCTGTTTACCCCACGTCAATGAGTTACATAGGGCCATTCACTCTCTAGCACATTTATATGTACCTTTTTAGAGCACTGATGTTTCCTGTTAAGTGTGTGTGCTGAAGCTAGAAAAATAATTCAACTTCCTCTAGAATTTACAGCGTGACTAATGGACTGGAAGCAATATCCATATTTGACTCATTGTGTGATTGGACAACAATGCAGTGTAATAAGATAACATACGAGTGTCTTATATTTGTATAATATATACTGTTCCTGTTTCACAGGAACTGTACTTTCACACACACACAAAAAATATTAAACGGTACACATCAGTGCTTCTCAACCAGAGGCCCTCAGCAAATTTATCTAAAACGAATTATGACCTTAAAGCAACTGTATGTAGTTCTGTGTATTTTTGCAACTTTGGAGCCCCATGCAGTTAAAGCGTGTGGAATTCGTTGTCATAAATATATCACTGTCGTAGTTACAGTAAATATATCACTGTCATAAGGTTAGCAAAAGAAACTCAACGCTGCAGTACAGAGGGAAGCAAGCGAGAGGTCTTTTTTAATGGATGTCAGTTGAGGACTGTCACGTTGTCACACACACGAGGAACGAGGAGACGCTGGAGAATGCTTTTAACAGGACTTTATTGGAACCAAGGGAGACGAACACAGGAAGACCTTTACCCGAAGACGTACAACAGCGGACAGAGAAGTAGGGACTGGGAACACTTTAAATACACACAGGAGGAGGGGATCACGAGACACACCTGGGAGCAATGACACATCATGGGGAACACCTGGGACAAATGAACTAAACTAATCAGGGGAGGAACAGGAAACTAATCAAATAAGGGCATGGGAAGGCACATGGGGAGCAGGACACACACAACACATGGAACAGAGTCTGACAAGGACAGCCCTACGGAAATAAAAAAAACAATAGAAACCATCACAGAATTTGTAATGGTGTAACTGGTTTTAAAGGGAATTGCATTAGTTTTAATGGAAACTGTAATGGTCCCTGTTGGTCTCTCTACTGGTAATTTGTAGCCTTTTATTGGTGGCACACTACAGGAAACCATTTTTAATGGTTAATAGTTGATGGTTTGTAATGTTTGTAATGGTTTTTGTAGTGCAAACCATTAGAATGTTTTCAGCAGGGAGGCTTCAGTAAGATGAATAAACTGCTTTTGTGGGAAAACAGTCATTTAATCATTTAATCCGGTAAATCTTCAACATGTTTTAAATATTCATTTTGCACGGATCCATTTTTAGAGTTTACGCCGAACTCATACTGTTTTATAAGAAAAGTCACGGACAATCACTGCACTTCTCATTCATCTGTCTAGTATCCTCAAACAACGACTAACTGTCGCACAACTCAGAAATTCAATGATGTCAAGGCTGTAATATATGATTGTTTATCAAGGAACACGTGATCCTAGTTGGCTGTGAAGCTTTCTCCAATGGTAAAATCATGAAGCTTGGCATCTCCCAATAATACATCTCTGGCTGTACATGTGCAGTTGTCTTAAAGCAGGTCTGGGCAACTTCGGTCCTGGAGGGCCACTATCCTGCAGAGTTTAGCTCTAGCCCTAATCAAACACACCTGAACAAGCTAATCAATGTCTTCAAGATCACTAGAAAGTTGCAGGCAGGTGTTTGATTAGGGTTGGAGCTAAACTCTGGCCTGGTTCTAAGGTGGTGCTAAGCACCCTCAAACGAAATCAATAGCATATATATATATAAAAGCACCCTCAGTAATTTAAGAAGCACCGTCAGCGATTTGATTCTGGAGATGGGCCTGGGCCCTCCAAGAATTTCATACCGGCTCACCGGACTTACAAACTCCCAGAACAGACGTTTGGGGGGGGGGACATGGAAAAGAAACTGATATTTCAAGGTAAACATAAAAACTTATATACCGTCCGTTGCTTTAATTAAAATGCTAAAGAAAAGAAAAACGTACAACATTACACTGAGATCTTTTTAAATGCATTTATTATCATTACAACTGAAGTATCAGAGATACACATAAGCTTAGCTAAAAGGGCATTTGAATATTGTCTTGGACAAAGGGGGGCCTTGAATTCAAAAAAGTTGAGAACCACTAGAACAGTGTGCAGTAAGCAGTGGGCTAGTACTAAATCCCAAACATGAAGAAACAGCCAGGTTTCTGGAGGAATTGCTGGATAGAGATCAGTGACACTGTGACATAATATTTATGGGGCCCTGCTCAACACACATAATCAAGTATAAAAATATACTTCTATATAAATGTTACGCAGAAAATAATTGTAATGTGACATTGTCATGTACAAAGACCAATATTTTATGTTAAACTGTCTTACAAAGTTAAAGTCTGAGACTATCACAGCTGCTCATGTGAAACTTTTATCAACGCACAGTACATTCAGACATGTAGACATTTTATTCTATAATATTTTAAATAACACTGTAATTTCATTCAAGTTCAGTAAATACAACATGTCAAATTTGATTCTTTGGCTGCCTCTACTAGAAGATGTTGTCTCGGGTGAACTGATGACAGTGAACAGACATCTCATCAAACCCAGAACTACACGTTATGACACCCTTTTAGTAGATAATACTGATGTTTTTATAGCGGGCCCCACATCTTACTGAAAACGACAGTGAATACAAACACAACTCTTCTCTATTTACCATTGCATTTACAAATATAAAATGATTGCGAAACCGTTTGCAACATTAAAAGCAAGTGCAGATAAGGCATACTGAACCACACATTCACACAACACCGTTTAGGTCATTTGATTGATGTCGGCATCGATGAAATGCGAAAGCAATCAATAGTGTACTACAGAAAACGATTATCTCTATGTCTGTTCGTATGGTAGTGTTGTGACAATACACCTGGAAGACCACATCAATATATATCAGCATATTAGAAATAATGTAGAGAACTTAAACCCAAACATGATGCATTAATATTTTAATAATTGTCTAGTTTAACACATGTTCTGCTATCCTAAACGAATCACTGTTAGGGTTCCTGAACATGAACATCCAGGAACAGAATGGCACACCAATGGAGTATTGTACAGTGGTTAGTTTGATGGCAAAAATTAGTATTGACAAGCTGTGGAAATACATTTTTTTAAAACCTGTTACCATTTTAAGGGGAAAATTTGTAGAATGCAAGCATACCACAGTGCTTACAGACAACAATGCTACATTTGGATAATTATAGGCCTATATATACCCTTTTGATGATGATGATGTTATTTGTATTTGGACACCACATTACTATTTGATTATCTGTGTTGGAATCCAATCCAATAGAAACATCCATTTATATCAATACCACCTAACATCACTTCAGAAATTGCAGGTCAATCTTGTTACTGTGTGCTCACATTCTGAGTATAATGTACAACATGTACTTAATGTGTAATTATTTGGTGGAGCAGCTTGTAATTACGCTGTCTTTTGATAGTAGTGAACTGAAGTGCAGTGGTGTTTTTCTGTATTCCAGTATTTTGTTGTATTAATAACCAGTAGCAGATTGTAGTTATACATCATGTAACTATGCTTACTGGTTCATTGTACAGTACTTTAGGTATCCTGTATATCTGGCATACAAACAACAATCATAATTTATTGTACATTCATCCTTCCATTTTCTGTATTTGTTTTATTCTATGTAGGGTCACAAGGGAGTGCTGGAACATACGCCAGTGTCTCAACTCAATGGCTTGGAAACACCCTTGACAACCACAAATGATTTGCCCAGTACAGTCAGTATGTACAGTGTGTCTTAAACCATTATAGATAGTTTTTTGTTTTACACTACATTTGTACTGTGGTGTGAAGCAACTTGCAGGGTTTTTGTTGCCAGTCAGTACGGAGCCCCTATACGGGGACATGGTGATGGAAGAAAATATGAGATGGGAGGAAAAATTTTCATTTTATGCGTTTGTGTTCTCTCACAAAATCATTGCGTTCCCCTGAGAAACTTTAAGTTCTCTTGCAAAACATTTGCATTCTCTCGCAAAAACTATTACATTTCCATGAGAAACTTTTCATTCACTCACAAGAGCACTGAAATGACATTTTTTTTTCTCCAAAATCATCTTATTTCTATCACGAAAGTTTTGCGAGCGAGTGAATGCCAACTTTTTATGCAAAACTTTTGCAAGCAAATACAAAATTTCTTGGGGGAACACGAACGTTTTGTGAGAGAATGCAAAAACATTGAAATACAGTTTTTCCTCCCACCTCATATAACGCAATGTTTCCTGGGGGAACATAAAAGTCTTATGAGTGAAGGCAAAACTTTTGCGAGCAAATGCTAAATTTATGGGGGGAATGCAAAAGCTTTGCAAGAGAACGCAAAAACATTGAAATCATTTTTTTCCCCACCTAATATTATTTTTAGACAAACTTCTTGCGAGCGAATGCAAAGTTTTATCGGAGGAATGTTAAACTCTCGCGAGAGAATGCAAAAACATTGAAATATAGTTTTTCTTTCCACCTAATAATATTGCGAGCATACAAAGTTTCTCGGTGGAAAGTAAAAATCTTGCGAGAGAACGCAAAATTTTGCAAGTGCATGCAAAATTTCATGGGAATATGCAAAACTTTTGCGAGCAAATGCAACGTTTCTGGGGAGAACGCAAAAGCTTTGTGAGAGAACACAAAACATTGAAATACAGTTTTTCCTCCCACTTCATATAATGCAACGTTTCTCGGGGGAACGTAAAAGTCTTGCGAGTGAATGCAAAATTTCTCAGGGATATGCAAAACTTTTGTGAGCAAATGCAAAATTTCCTAGGGGAACGCAAAATTTCTCGGGGGATTCTCAAAGTTTTGCAAGAGAATGCAAATACATTCAAATATAGTGTTTCCTCCAACCTCATATTATTGCAGACACAAAAGTTTTGCGAGTGAATGCAGAGTTTCTCTGGGAAATGTTAAAGTCTTGCGAGAGAACAAAAAAACAAATATAGTTTTTCTCTCCACCCCATATTATTTCTGTCATAAAAGTTTTGCAAGCATACAAAGTTTCTCGGAGGAACGCATAAAGTCTTGAGAGCGAACGCAAAATTTCTCTGGGATATGCGAAACTTTTGCAAGCAAATACAACATTTCATGGGGGAACGCAAAAGCTTTTGTGAGAGAATGCAAAAACATTAAAATATATAATATTATTATATAATATTATATAACAAAATATTTCCTCCAACCTCATATTATTTCTGATATGAAAGTTTTGCGATCAAACCAAGTTGAGCAACACAAAAGCACCAAAATTTTCCCTCCCAATCTCATTTTTCACCATCACCATGTCCCTTACGTAAGGAAGTTAAACTTGATGTTATATAAAATTATTCTAATTACCAATTAATCATAGTAACATGTCATACTGTACCTGTAACTTGGACACAATGATATGAAGTGCTACCAAATCGGCCAAATCAAAAAATATTCACCCACTCCACTGGATTACAATATGTGGATTATATGCGCCATGTGCTTTACAGACAGGCCACCACCAACACTGTGCTTTAATCTGAAGACGCTACACATCGCTGGGTGTCCTGGGTCGCATGGTGAAACTGTAAGGCATGCACCAGCAACAAGCAATCCTTAAAGATCGGAGAATTTCAGGGTTCCTGAACGCATATATCATGGGGTTAATGATGGAGTGGCAGATGGCCGGAAGAGCCGTAGCGTAGGTGTAGATCACAGGGGTTCGGCTGTCTGCCACCAGCGAGTACATGGCGAGAGGGATCCAACAGAACGCGAAAGTGCCCAGGATGGTGGTGAGGGTGGAGACCCCTTTCGTGGTGGAAGATGAGTGCGAGGTAGTCATAAACTGACGCTGAACGGCGATTTGCTGAGCGTGCCGGAACGCGATCTTGCAGATCTGAAGGTACAGCTGCAGAATGAGAGCGAAGATCAGGAGCAAGGACACGGCGAGAGCTGCGGCGTTGTTTTTGTTCACCGGTGGACAGATGCTACAAGTGCTCTCGTCCTCCAAGCAGTTCCAGCCCAGGACGGGGAGCGAACCGAGCGTGGTGCTCATGACCCACATCAGCATGAGTGTGACATAAGTGAACGTCACCGTGCCCTCGGTGTGGTACGTTAATGCGTTGTACAGCGACAGGTAACGGTTCACTGTTATCGCAAGGATGTTGAGCACAGATGCTGAGAAGGCTGTGATGAGGAGCCCCGCTGACAGTAGCGTGACAAATCCCGAATCGATTATGTAAGTTACGATGAAATTGAGGATCAGGCCCAGGCCGGCCAAAAGGTCAGCAAACGCTAGACTCCCGATGAGGACGAACATAGGCGCTCTCAAGGTGGGAGTGTAGGCGATCAGAGCGATCACCACTGCGTTCTCGCAGGACATGAGCGTGCCCGTCACGCACAGCAGCACGTCCCACGGGTTAACGATCGCGGCCACCGGCTCCGGCTCCCAGGACGGGGCAGACGATGTGTTTCTTCCTTCTAATACATCCCAATTCAAAAGAGAAGTGTTTTGGAGCAGGTTACTCATCGCTACAGTAGGAGGGTGAATCACTGGAAATGAGACAAACAGGAGAGTCAGAGAGACAAGAGTGCATGTGATCATTGATAGATAGATAGATGGATGGATGGATGGATGGATGGCTGGATAGATGGATAGATAGATAGATAGTGTCACGGTGCGTGCGGGGAGATGAAGCGAGGACTCAAGTGCAGGAGAAATGGTTGTTTATTTTAATAATAAAAATGAAACAAAAACAAACTCAAACCACCCCGAAGGGGAAAAACAGACAGGCAGGCCTAAAGCTGCACACATGCAGACACGAAACACACACAATGAGAAATGACGGATCAGCACAGGATGACAGACACAAGGAGAATAAATGGGAACCAAACGAGGAGGCTAACGAGGGAGACACAGGTGGATCAACTTAAACTATAACGAGGTAACAAGATGGGAGGGATGATAGATAGATAGATAGATAGATAGATAGATAGATAGATAGTAGTGCTGTCAAATGATTAATCGCGATTAATCGCATCCAAAATAAAAGTTTGTGTTTACATAATAGATGTGTGTGTACTGTGTTTATTTATTATGTATATATAAAAATGGAATATATAAATGCAATCAAAATTTATTTTGGATGTGATTAATTGCGATTAATCATTTGACAACACTGATGATAGATAGATAGATAGATAGATAGATCGACAGACAGACAGATAGACAGATAGATAGATCTAATATAGCTTTAATTAAAATTGAGCTTAATAATGATACTAAATGTTATTGAACTGAATCAAATCAACATTGAACTGGCTTGAATACTGACACTAAAGCTGAATATTGGCACTATTGTTCTCTATAGAGCTGCTTTATAGATGTAATTGATTTGGTTTCATAATCGATTAATATTATAACATTAACACTGTTATTTATCTGTTTATTAATGTTAAAAACAATCTATATTGTATAAAGTGCTATACAAATAAATGTGACTTAAAAATCACCAAAAATATACCAGGCTACACAACAAAAGCAAACCGGATTTCAACATCCATCACAGATCTGTTAACATAGTTCATAGCATATTGAAAAGAGGAGTGAGCTATTTTTAGACAAATTCCATTTTTAGCCCTCTGCTGCATGGAAAATGAGGAGTTATACTTCATTCAGACATTTCTACCACTACTGAGGTGATAATCGAGCCTCTTAATTAAAGTGAAAATCTCATTGTGAAATATTTGACAAACAAAGATACCAAAGGTACCAACCACAGAACGAGCTTGTTTCTCCATCCCTCTTCCATCAAGTGAAGATGAAGAATAGATGAGGCTCAGGAAAGCATCCCATGCCAAGCGCATCTTTTTTGGGATAAAAATGAAGACGTAGGTGTAAAGGAATAGCCTATATCGGCTTGCGTCTGTTGTTTTTATTTTTATTTGTTTGCCTATTTAATTTTTTTTTTTCTCCTCCGTTTATTGGCATCAAGGTTTCTTACCTGGGCAGCGTTCAGCCTTGGCTTGTCATTCCGCTCATAACGCGTTGGCAGTTCACAGACAGCGGCGCCTGCTTGTTCGCATCTGATTGGTCGCTGAGATGACTCGCACAGCTGACGTCAAGAGCTCGGTCTGCGCTATGATTCAGAGCATGTGTACAGAAATACAGCACAGCCCTTGCTTTCACAATCACAACAACACCCATCGAACGCGACGCGACGCGACGCGACGAAACCAGAACGCTTCCACTGGAGAGAATTCTGACGTCAACGCGTGAGTGGCTTGACTCGACGCGGCAAAACTAGCATTATATGTAGCTGCAAACAGAATTACAATTAAAATGTGAATTAAATTTAACTGCTGTGGCTTTAAATGTGACCCTGGACCACAAAACCAGCCATATAAGCCCTTACGAAAAATAACCATGTTTTACTACAAATAAAACCAAAAAAACATGGTTACTGTAGTTAAACCATGGTAACCACAAATTAATCTTGGTTTTGCTAGACTAACCATAGTTTAACCAAGGTATTTGTAGTAAAAATGTGGTTATACAAATGGTCATCAATACGCCAAAAAAAACATGGTTACAACACTTTTACTACAATAAAATAAAAAATTTAAAAAAACATTTTTTTTTTTTAAATTGAGATCCGTTGATGTATGGTTTGTTATGATAGAACAATATTTGGCTGAGATACAACTATTTGAAAATCTGGAATCTGAGGGTGCAAAAAAATCTAAATATTGAGAAAATCTCCTTTAAAGTTGTCCAAATGAAGTTCTTAGCAATGCATATTACTAATCAAAAATTAGGTTTTGATTTATTTACTGTAGGAAATTTACAAAATATCTTCATGGAACATGATCTTTACTTAATATCCTAATGATTTTTGGCATAAAAGAAAAATCGATAATTTTGACCCATACAATGTATTGTTGGCTATTGCTACAAATATACCCATCTCAACCAAAACTCAGTGGACTAGTATCTGAAAGGACTAACTAGTCTTCTTGGCTAACTATCTTGTCACATGCGTCATATTAGTCAAGATCCCCCACTATCTTATTGCTCATTTTGACAACATTACCCAATTTACTCTTTCCAAACAAAAAGTTAACACAAATTCAGTAAAACAAACATTTACAATCCATATTACAAATACAAAGTGTGCAACATGCAACGAAGAGCTTTTTCTCATCAGCATTTCCTCAAATATCCCCAAATGGCCAAATATTTTAAAATATATTTCAAAATGTGTATTAAAAATGGCCAAAAAATAAAATTTACCAAAATGTTTAAAAAATATATTTATATGAATATATTTTCTACCCACATAACTTTTGGCCCTTTTTTTGTCTATTTTTTTTTTTTACACAATATTTGGGAAATATAAATATATTTTTAAAAAGCATTTAAAAATGCATTTTGCCCTTCACATACTGTAGCCTATCTCAGTCCAAGAAAATACATCCACATTTACAACAGCTTCACTGTTTACAGCTTATATTTAAATATATATTTTGTCTAGGGAAAAAATGGCAATCAATGGACATCTGTTTTGATTTAAGAACATTAATATTGAAAAAAGAATGATCACACCATTGTATAAACATTAGATACTGGAACTACTACCAAATCTTTCCATAGACATGGAACATTAGCTAACTTTAATTAAAAAAATTTTGTATAATAATTGATTAGACAAAACTCTCAAAGCTTCTCCGCATAAGGCAGGCCAATACGTAATATTTATTAATACTGAAATGATATTTAAAATAATAGATGCTTCGTCAAACGCTTTCATGTGCTGGTGCTGGCCATGGTGCTGATTGTAGTTGATGGAGTTGACGCCAGATGGCAGCAGAGTCACATTCAACTATAACCAGGGCTGTCTGATGATGCAAATGTGATCCTATGGCTTCTTTTTATTTGTCAGCAACATTTAGGATGAATTCATCTTCAATAATATATTAAATATTTCTAAACGTCATGAGCAGTCAATTACAATACCAAAGCATTCCTGTAGTCCAAACAGTAGAAAACGGCACAATCAACAGACTTTTTCAAGAAGAGATGACTTTGATTACCAGGGAAGGCATGAACATGTAGACCTTGAAGGCAAAGATGCTTTACACTAAACATTAGAAAAAGTCCAAGGCACTTCTCCTGGTACAAAGGGTTAGAACGCCTTTATTATTGTTTTGGCTGGTTGCATTATACAGTAAGTCATTAAATTGTTTTAAAAGAAAACTACACACTGACTGATACATTTCGGCCTTGTTTCACACTTTATCTACATCGTCAAATTTGTCATTAAATATTGAAATTTCAGCTCATTCATTTCAGCCATTCATTTGACGTATCAAATGAATATTTTTAGTATTCCTTTTATAGATATTAATAGATTTCACACATCACAAAGAGGAAATTGGGAGCAGAATTAATCCAGCTGAGAATATCCTACAATTCAAGGCGCCCACAGCCCAGTCTCCCGACCCAAATAAATAATAATGTTTGTCTGTTAGTCACTGAGTTTATATATATCTGATATATATGCTTGTAGTTTAGTTTGATCTGTCAGGCTTAATCACTCTCTCTTGTCTTACTTAAAGAAAACCACAATTTAAGTAATCTTACAGTCTCAGATATTTCAGCCTGAATCCTCCCCATTTCAGCCTTTTTTTTAAAGGAACAGTTCACTCAAAAATGAAAATTTGCTGAAAATCAACTCACCCTCAGACCATCCAAGATGTGGATGAGTTTGTTTCTTCATCAGATTTGTAGAAATGAAGCATTGCATCACTTGCTCACCAATAGATCCTATAAGCAGTGAATGGGTGCCGTCAGAATGAGAGCTGATAAAAACATCACAATAATCCACAAGTAATCTACACCACTCCAGTCCATCAGTTAACATCTGAAGAAGACTAAAGCTGTGTTTGTAAGAAACAAATCTATCATAAAAATGTTTTAACTTCACACTGATCCAAAATATCCATAATCCATGCTTTCTCCAGTGAAAAAAATCATCTCATCTGAATCAGGAGAATAATATGCAAGCACCGTTTACAAGTGAAAACAGTTCAAAAACAAATATGTGGGTGGATTTTGATGTGAGGGGACAACTGTTTAAAGTTAAAATGTCTTTATGATAGATTTGTTTCTTACAAACACGCAGATTTTGGCTTCACAAGATGTTAACTGATGGACTGGAGTGGTGTGGATTACTTGTGGATTATTGTGATGTTTTTATCAGCTGTTTGGACGCTCATTCTGACGGCACCCATTCACTGCAGAGCATCCATTGCTGAGCAAGTGATGCAATGCTACATTTCTCCAAATCGGTTCCGATGAGGAAACAAATCTACATTTTGGATGGCCTGAGGGTCAGAAAATGTTCATTTTTGTGTGAAAATATTCCCTTGAAAATCTGAAAACTGGCATCTCTCTGACTCTTCCGTGAATCTGTTCCAGTTTTATCACAAAACAAATAGATACCAAATGTGTCCCAGTTATTGATTCAGTAACTAATCTAGCAGTATTTTAAGGCATATGTGAGTACACTTAATATTAATCCAAATTGTTTTAAAACAGACTTGTTTTAGCATGTCCCATCGTAGGGGAGCAGAATTTCCTAGACGCTTGGAAGCTGACATTTGACTTTGACTAGTAAGCACTCAAACCATCAAAAACACTTCTAACACCCTAACAACCACAATAATAACACTTTGGTATCATGGCAAAAAAAATTAAAAACAAAAACATGCAGTCAAGCATCAGGCTACAAAAGCCCTACGAGACCAAGCCTTTTATTTTGTTTATCACTGTAGTTTTCTTGTGATCCTGATTTACACTGTACAACAAAAAAAAAAAAAAACTCTGCCATTTTCAGTTCAAACATTTCATCGGCATCTCTCTTACTTTATTTCATAATCACGCAGATGTAGAAAAGTCATTCAGTTTAGGGCATATGTCACATCCCATGATGATATGGGATATTTTATACATTAAGGGAAAGCATATTATAATCTCACACAAATTGTTTGTGCACCCTATGTTTGAATTTGCTCGATATTGCCTTGATGTCCCTTAAATTACAGTTTTTGCAGTGTCCTTTTTTGAAGTGAATGGGTCTTGAGGTCAAAATAATAACAATATTAATCTTAAATCTACTTTTAAAATACAAATATTAAAAAAAAATATATATATATATATAGAGAGAGAGATTAGATTATATTCATATTTAAATGATGAAAATATTTTATTTCTCTTACTTATTTCACTTTTCTCTTGCTTTTTATCTTAACTGAAATTTAGTAATTAGCAAAGATCCTCTGAAAATCATTCAGGTTGTATTCCTTTAGTGTTAGCTAAACAAACTCACTCTGAATAATGAAGCTGCTGCTCTTGGGTGTAGTCCTTATATTTTGTGGTTTCAGATCCTCCCCAGATGCTTTCTTGATTTTGGCCATTAGTTCACCCCATCTTTATGCAATCTAGAAACCAAGCTTTGTGTTTCCTGTCACTGTGCACTTGAGCAAATCTGCTTCCTCTATTTGAAGGGAGTGTCTCTTGTTTTGTTTGTGGCTTTGGTGACAGTTTTTAGAAGAATGATGTCAACTATGGAACAGCACCCATGACTGAGGACATGCACTGAAACTGAACTGCTGAAAAAAAAAACATTGAACATTCATGCTTTATCAACTAGTCTCTTGATGCAAGGCACCATTTCAGTGTAGCTGCAATGCTTAACTTATCCCTGCCGGATATACTCTGTCCAGTCTGATGTCCTCCCACCGCCAGGATAACGCGAGTTACATAATCAGATTACTTCTTTCAAGTAACTAGTAAAGTAACACATTACTTTTTAATTTGCAAGAAAATATCTGAGTTACTTTTGTAAACTTTGTTTTTCCATTGATTGACTGATAGATCTCCTGTCCAAATGTTGAGAGAAATCAGGAGTGAGTGCAGAGACGTGTGCGCTGTGTGAACATGATGTTACTGTGGTTCTACACCAGATGTGAACATGCATTTACTCATCTCACCTGCACAAAAACAGATTCAGTGTTTCTCAAAATTAATACAGCGAGTTGCAAAGTCAGAATATGATGCAAACCTGAAATAATTAAATATGTTAAATAACTAATATCCTTTATTTATTAAATCCAATTTTATTAACCAGTGTCTTTGCTGCTGACCTTTGATGATCCAATTCAAACATACTAATAAGCAAAAAGGACTTTAGATAAACATAACATTTATGTTTCTTTCCTTTTCATTGCTGAACTTTGACTTTCTTTTCCTGCATCCTATTCTTAATGCAAGAATGGCAGCAGCTGAAAGGTTTGTTTGAGCTGCGCCTTCTACTGTACAAAACATCACTGTACAAAAAATATAACTTTTTTATATTAAAAACAAACAAGCAAGCCCAGCCCAAATGAGAAAAAGTAATGCAAAAGTAACATAATGCATTACTATCCATAAAAAGTAACTAAGTAATGCAATTAGTTACTTTTTATGGAATAATGCAATATTGTAATGCATTACTTTCTATAAAAAGTAACTAAGTAAAGCAGTTAGTTACTTTTTATAGAAAGTAATGCATTACAATATTGCATTACTCCATAAAAAGTAACGAAGTAATGCAATTAGTTACTTTTTATAGAAAGTAATGCATTACAATATTGCATTACTCCATAAAAAGTAACGAAGTAATGCAATTAGTTACTTTTTATAGAAAGTAATGCATTACAATATTGCATTACTCCATAAAAAGTAACGAAGTAATGCAATTAGTTACTTTTTATAGAAAGTAATGCATTACAATATTGCATTACTCCATAAAAAGTAACGAAGTAATGCAATTAGTTACTTTTTATAGAAAGTAATGCATTACAATATTGCATTACTCCATAAAAAGTAACGAAGTAATGCAATTAGTTACTTTTTATAGAAAGTAATGCATTACAATATTGCATTACTCCATAAAAAGTAACGAAGTAATGCAATTAGTTACTTTTTATAGAAAGTAATGCATTACAATATTGCATTACTCCATAAAAAGTAACGAAGTAATGCAATTAGTTACTTTTTATAGAAAGTAATGCATTACAATATTGCATTACTCCATAAAAAGTAACGAAGTAATGCAATTAGTTACTTTTTATAGAAAGTAATGCATTACAATATTGCATTACTCCATAAAAAGTAACGAAGTAATGCAATTAGTTACTTTTTATAGAAAGTAATGCATTACAATATTGCATTACTCCATAAAAAGTAACGAAGTAATGCAATTAGTTACTTTTTATAGAAAGTAATGCATTACAATATTGCATTACTCCATAAAAAGTAACGAAGTAATGCAATTAGTTACTTTTTATAGAAAGTAATGCATTACAATATTGCATTACTCCATAAAAAGTAACGAAGTAATGCAATTAGTTACTTTTTATAGAAAGTAATGCATTACAATATTGCATTACTCCATAAAAAGTAACGAAGTAATGCAATTAGTTACTTTTTATAGAAAGTAATGCATTACAATATTGCATTACTCCATAAAAAGTAACGAAGTAATGCAATTAGTTACTTTTTATAGAAAGTAATGCATTACAATATTGCATTACTCCATAAAAAGTAACGAAGTAATGCAATTAGTTACTTTTTATAGAAAGTAATGCATTACAATATTGCATTACTCCATAAAAAGTAACGAAGTAATGCAATTAGTTACTTTTTATAGAAAGTAATGCATTACAATATTGCATTACTCCATAAAAAGTAACGAAGTAATGCAATTAGTTACTTTTTATAGAAAGTAATGCATTACAATATTGCATTACTCCATAAAAAGTAACGAAGTAATGCAATTAGTTACTTTTTATAGAAAGTAATGCATTACAATATTGCATTACTCCATAAAAAGTAACGAAGTAATGCAATTAGTTACTTTTTATAGAAAGTAATGCATTACAATATTGCATTACTCCATAAAAAGTAACGAAGTAATGCAATTAGTTACTTTTTATAGAAAGTAATGCATTACAATATTGCATTACTCCATAAAAAGTAACGAAGTAATGCAATTAGTTACTTTTTATAGAAAGTAATGCATTACAATATTGCATTACTCCATAAAAAGTAACGAAGTAATGCAATTAGTTACTTTTTATAGAAAGTAATGCATTACAATATTGCATTACTCCATAAAAAGTAACGAAGTAATGCAATTAGTTACTTTTTATAGAAAGTAATGCATTACAATATTGCATTACTCCATAAAAAGTAACGAAGTAATGCAATTAGTTACTTTTTATAGAAAGTAATGCATTACAATATTGCATTACTCCATAAAAAGTAACGAAGTAATGCAATTAGTTACTTTTTATAGAAAGTAATGCATTACAATATTGCATTACTCCATAAAAAGTAACGAAGTAATGCAATTAGTTACTTTTTATAGAAAGTAATGCATTACAATATTGCATTACTCCATAAAAAGTAACGAAGTAATGCAATTAGTTACTTTTTATAGAAAGTAATGCATTACAATATTGCATTACTCCATAAAAAGTAACGAAGTAATGCAATTAGTTACTTTTTATAGAAAGTAATGCATTACAATATTGCATTACTCCATAAAAAGTAACGAAGTAATGCAATTAGTTACTTTTTATAGAAAGTAATGCATTACAATATTGCATTACTCCATAAAAAGTAACGAAGTAATGCAATTAGTTACTTTTTATGAAATAATGCAATATTGTAATGCATTACTTTCCATAAAAAGTAACTAAGTAAAGCAGTTAGTTACTTTTTATGGAGTAACGCAATATTATAATGCATTACCAACCATAAAAAGTAACTAACACAATTAGTTACTTTTTATGGAGTAACGCAATATTGTAATGCATTACTTTCCATAAAAAGTAACTAAGTAAAGCAATTAGTTACTTTTTATGGAGTAACGCAATATTGTAATGCATTACTTTCCATAAAAAGTAACTAAGTAAAGCAATTAGTTACTTTTTATGGAGTAACGCAATATTGTAATGCATTACTTTCCATAAAAAGTAACTAAGTAAAGCAATTAGTTACTTTTTATGGAGTAACGCAATATTGTAATGCATTACTTTCCATAAAAAGTAACTAAGTAAAGCAATTAGTTACTTTTTTATGAAACAACACAATATTTGAATGCATTACTTTTAAAAGTAACCTTCCCCAACACTGCCCTCTGCTATGCTTTACTGGCCGAAGATTCAAACTGCAGCCTGTGCCGAGCATCTAACGAGGGGTTTCAACAATCAATGTTTGCACCTTTCACGACGGACTTCACTAGGATGAACTGCTGCGGCTTCCAGCCAGACAGCTAGAGAATCGCCTACATCTCAGCCTTATGATGGACTTCTCCATCAGGCACAAACTGACCAGCTCAGTCTTAGGATGGGCTGCACAGAAAATACCTCATCAGTCAACACTTAAGAACTAACCTTGTAGTTCAATCAGCTGTATGTGAATTATTTTCTTGGATCTCCTTACATGATTATATAAATCAAATTGGACGAGGCATCTGTGATTACAGCAACCGTTACCATCTATGATTATACATCACCCCGTTTGACCCTCCGTACTAATAGTAAAACATCCTCAAGCACTCCTGGTCAGAGCTCACTCATGCTGTTAAGTGCAAGGCTGCGCTGAGTATTACCACATGAAGTTTTACGATCAAACGGGCTTGTTATGCAACTGAGTTGTGTAATACTGAATGATTATATATTTCACACCTCTTCAAACATGTACTCACACCACCTCTGTTGTTGAAATGTGGAAAATGCAGAACAATGGTAAATGCCTGTTTCGCAGTGTTCCTGAAAATGGGTGGATCTGACTTCAAATCTCACTCGCTCAGTTGTGAGAACTACACCTGCAGTGATATGCATGAGAAGCATCACTGTGACTGCGATCTTTTTGAGTTGTTTTCATACCATACTGCAATGCTGCACAAAGTGAGGACAATCTGTTTTATCGAAACAATTGCTGCATTGGTCCTATTCATTTGCTTAGACTAAATGTTACATAACATTATTCCTAATATCAACTATGAGATCACTGTTTCTACGTTGATGCACCCTATGTGATAATCAGAGTAACTGCCAATCCATACAGGTGTAGTATGATCGATAATATAATATAGGTTACAGTGGATTTTATTGAAATTTCATTTTAGATGAGAATCTGCTGCCATCGTGGATTCTGACTTATGGCTGGGTATGTAGCTGTTTTTAACAAGCAGCACAGTGAATTTTCCAGTGTCTCTGAGGATTTGGTGTTTATATAATGTCTCTCTCTCTCTCTCTCTCTCTCTCTCCTCAGCATTCAACGAACTTGAACTCGGAGAGGAAGCAAGCAGCCCACTTCCTATCGTCATGGTAACAGCATGTGAATGCGTTGAGCCAGAGCAGAGACAGCGTTAGAGTGGGAACAGCATCACACGGCACGGCTCGGTCTCCAGAGCGAATGAAAGGTAAGACGAAGGGGGCGATTTTGAGGATGATTGGCTTTGACCATCCTCAGAGAGCTGGGAAATGTGCATTACTGCATTTAAAGGTTTGTTGATACCATGCCTTTGTCTGTGACGTTTGTCCTCTGCAGCAATATTGTGTATTTTGGCAAAGTGACCTCTGACTTTGGTCATGTTTCTTAAATGGGTTCATTTAGCCTTGTATTTTGCCTAGTTATTTCAACCTGTCATGGGTGTCATGCACATCAGTATGGTTACAAAACATACATATAGCAGCAACGTCACAGTGCACACGCAGGAGCGTGTGAGGAGCAAGATGTGTGCTTTTTTTCAGTGTTTTGTTGATCTGAATTCCTGAAGATTTGAAGATTCCTTTGGTATCAGCGCTCGTGACAACTTTCATGTCGACCACTGGTCAGTGATGCCACTGATTATAAACACAGAGCGACAGGTTGTCGAGGTTTGAGCAATAGAAAAGCAGGTGTAAACATTTGGTATCATTTTCAGAGCGAGCATCAGGTTGATGGCGTCCTTCTCAGCAAGAAGCTTGGGACACTCTACAGGTCTCGTTTAATTGCAAAACCATCAAATGTAGGGTGGAATAGCTTCAATTTTAGATTCAGTCTTTGTATTTTCTATTCCTTCCTTTCTATTTCTTCTCTTAGACATACTGCATCTGCAACATTTTAAAGATGTCCTTGCATTTTTAAATATAGTTATTAATGGCCTGACTCTGTTTTAAGTGAATACAATGAATGCATTCACATAGATGGTGGTGCGTTTGGCTGTCTGAGACACTTTAAGGATTTTTAAATAGATAAATGGACTTCAGTTTTGAATAATCTTGTCATTTTCTTTTGAAAGGTATGAGAAGAGTGCGAATATTCTGTGCGATCATTCTGGTTTTGTTATTTTTCCAGCAAAGAGGTGTAATGTGACATCATCACTTAATTAATATTATATTAATAATGAGTATATTATTTTTGCCCAAGGCCTCTTAGGCTGCACGAGATTGAGGGGGAGATGGAAATGACAAAATCACAACTTTAAATGCCCATTTTTATTTCCAAGACTGGCAAACCATAGATTTTCTTTTCTTTTATTTACAACAGAAAGAATAATCCTCAAGGCCAGCCTGGGTAAGACTTTAGTAAAGGGACCAATTCTCACTATTAACTAGTTGCTTATTAGCATGCCTATTATTAACATATTGGTTGTTTATAAGCACATATTCTGCATGACCATATTCTACATCCCTAATCCTACCCCATACCTAAACTTAACAACTACTTTTACCTAGTTAATGGTTTGTTAATAGCGATAATTGTGTGACCCCAGCCTGTTTTGGCCTTGTAACTCTCATCTGAGCATTAATTGTCCCTACTCTTCAATAAAATAACATGATGGCTCCCTGCAGTATGTATTATACAGAACAGTTAGCTGATGTACTAGCATGCCTATTATTAACATATTGGTTGTTTATAAGCACATATTCTGCATGACCATATTCTACATCCCTAATCCTACCCCATACCTAAACTTAACAACTACTTTTACCTAGTTAATGGTTTGTTAATAGCGATAATTGTGTGACCCCAGCCTGTTTTGGCCTTGTAACTCTCATCTGAGCATTAATTGTCCCTACTCTTCAATAAAATAACATGATGGCTCCCTGCAGTATGTATTATACAGAACAGTTAGCTGATGTACTACCTTTGGTATACAGTAACTTCATCAAAGCAATCATGCATCTCATTGTCCATCGCCAATCGCAATAAACGCATGTGGAAATACAGCTGAGATTTCTCTTGAGTCTGCTTTCTGTCTTTATATGGATTAACAGGTAACTGTTGCCATGGCAAACACCCACTCATGTGCCAAACAAAGACCAAGATTCCACACTTTTTAGTCCACTCTGTTTAAAACATTTGGACAGTGATGCCACCCATGAGTGGAAAAGAGATTCAGTATTTGCTTTTATTGTATAGCATCACAGCCCTGCAATGAATTATTCTTTCTGTCGCCCCAGGTTGTGTATTTTCAAGCTTGAAGGAGCTAATGGAATATCTCTGCAACAGATTCATGGGAAAGTGCTGAATTAAAATCGAAGATGGAAAACACAACCTTGGTTTGTTCTGCCCAAGGCGGCTGGTGCGGCCCAAACGTTTCCACCTTTTCATCCGAGTGGGATGATAGTGTGAACTCCTTCCTGATGGCACCTGACGTGATCAAACCCCCTCCACAGTTCCAGGATCCAGAGGAGCCGAGCCAGGCATCACCCACTAACTCCGCTACCGTGATAAGACAAGATAAAGATTGCGTGACGAAAGAGCGTAAGAGTCGACCAACCAGTAACATAGAGCTCCACAGACGCTCCTTGTCACTTTCCACCACTGTCAACTCCAACCCTGCTGTGGCCCGGCGCCGGTGCGAAAGCTATGCACTTTCATATCCCAGCAGCAGCTCAGAGGACAGCGGCAGCGACAGCACCGCCACCAGGAGGGGAGATCGACTCCCGGATGCCGTGCCTCGATCTAGATCTCGGAGCATTGTCCTAAAGAAGGCCAAAAGGAAACCGGCTCCACCTGTGCGAACAGTGTCACTGCAAAGGCTCGCGGCGGAGAATTATTCAGAACACAAATTACAGGGGCTTCCTCTGAAAAAAGACGCCCAAAACATCATGATATTGCCAGATCTCATTCCAACCTCAAAGCAAGAAGTTGGTAAGAGCAAGAAACCAACAGCTGAAGCACCTGGCAAGGCACTGAAGACGTCTGTCTCTAGTCACCGAGCACTAAATGAGCTTCGATCCAGCGAACCATGCAAGTCGGGCTTGGGCCCGTCTGTGGCAACTACAATAAACGAAGGTACCCCTGGTAATTATGAAATAAACACATCCCCGTCTTCTTCCCATTCCTCGCCCTCCCAGCCTTCCATCTCTTCTCCTTCCAAACGCTTCGGGTCGAACTCTCCATCGAGTGGCTATGCAAGCCAATGCGAAACACCCACTCAATCAGTCCTGTCCTCAGGACCTTCTCAGCTGGGCGGCAGAATGCGCCATAAGCCTTCCAGTGTTATTCCTGGCCAAAGGGCGAGAAACCGCAACGCAAGGCTATCTCTTCAGCTTCCTGAACTTCAGCAGCACACTCCTGATCCAGAGCCTTCCGTGGTTCAGCCAAAAGCAAACCGCCGCTACTCGGACAGCACCGAAGCCACCAGACCCAAGCAAAGGATGAGTAACAGTTTGTTGATCATGCCAGTGGTTACTCAGGAGGATCTGAACAACGTGCGTTTACGCTCGGTTAGCAGCTCTGATCTTGAGAATGCGCAGGAGACTACAGCGGACGTTATCGAGGAGGAGATCTCTTTAAGCCCTACAAACCACCAAAAAGCCAAACCTCCAGTGGCTCCCAAGCCCCAGAGAAATAAGTGGCCACCCAATGCCATGGTTCAGCCACGTTTTGGAACAGCTTCTGATCCAGAACCGGCAACAGTCAAACCCAGTCAGAGACCGGAAGATATTTACGCAATGATTAACAAAGTAAAACCCACACCCACAGTGACTGTACCATCTCAAAGTACTGACCAAGCACATCATCTGAAGCAGCAGAAGGACTGCTACTTTTGGGAAGGACATTCTCCACAGCCAATGAGAGAGTCCCATCAGCCACAGAATCCAAATGTGCTTCCCTTCAGCACAACCACCTGCTCTAACCAATATGAACTTCATAAGAAGCGAAGAGCTCCACCACCGCCTCTGACGAAGACACCAGCTGTGGACAATTCACTTTATTATAACTCAGCTGCTCAGAAAAGCCCAGACGATTCCTTGTCTCCAAGTAAACTCAAGTCTCCGAAGTCTCCGATCTCTGCAAGTCAGTATCATGTTACCCTATATGGCGTCATTCCATCTTACCCTATGGTCATTGAGCAACAGCACTCAAATGCACCAGGTAAGAGAACTGTAATAGACTGAATTTTGTCTTTCAGTTTGTGAAACTGCTATATACCAATGCTCATCATATCCAGTTCTTAACGTCAACAGATCAGCCAACTTACGATGTAGAGAAGAGGGACCGAATGCGCGACCTTGGACCTCTACAACTGGTAGGAGAGGAAGACGATGTGTTTCTTTACAAGTCCAAATCTCAAACAACGGAGGACCTGTTCACCATAATTCACAGGTTAATTAGCACTGCTACAAAACACACCCTAAATATAAAGGTGCTTAAAAGGTTCTTCACAGCGATGCCATAGAAGAACCATTTTTGGTTCCACAAAGAACCATTCAGTCAAAGGTTCTTTAAAGAACCATCTCTTTCTTACCTTATTCTAATCTGAAGAAGCTTCTTTCGCCACAAAGAACCTTTTGTGAAACAGAAAGGTTCTTCAGATGTTAAAGGTTCTTCATGGAATATTTAGAAAAAAGGTTCTTCTATGGCATCGTGAAGCACCTTTATTTTTAAGAGCGTAATTTAGTGGCCTTTTAATAGATCAGCCAACTTACGATGTAGAGAAGAGGGACCGAATACGCGACCTTGGACCTCTACAACTGGTAGGAGAGGAAGACGATGTGTTTCTTTACAAGTCCAAATCTCAAACAACGGAGGACCTGTTCACCATAATTCACAGGTTAATTAGCACTGCTACAAAATACACCCTTAAATATAAAGGTGCTTAAAATGTTCTTCACAGTGATGCCATAGAAGAACCATTTTTGGTTCCACAAAGAACCATTCGGTCAAAGGTTCTTTAAAGAACCATCTCTTTCTTACCTTATTCTAATCTGAAGAAGCTTCTTTCGCCACAAAGAACCTTTTGTGAAACAGAAAGGTTCTTCAGATGTTAAAGGTTCTTTATGGAACCATTTAGACAAAAAGGTGCTTCTATGGCATCGTGAAGCACCTTTATTTTTAAGAGTGTACTGTTGTTTCCAGTACAGCTCCAGTCTTGTTTTGGAGTTGGCTTCTAAATTCTCTACTCATATCGTTTTCCCATTTTGCAGGTCTAAAAGAAAGCTCCTGGGTCGTAAAGACTCCTTTGAAAACAAGCAGGGTGACCCAGGCACTCAGACACTCGGCAGTGGAGCGTCCAAAACCAGTTCTCAAAATGACAACTTCATGGCTTTTCTGAGAAGGACAAGAAGTGCCAAGGCTAATTGCGGTGAACGAATCTCAGCCACAGAGCTCCTCAGAAGCTCCAAGCCCACGGCTACCATCGCAGCAAACATGACCCACTGCAAAAATAGCTATGTACAGTCACATGGTCCATAAAGCACATTTTTTCCCAGTCATGTTTTATATCTAAATTAGTTTGTGACAAATGCCATGTTAAAGTTTCTGAAATAATATATTAAAAGAATCAAGAAATCGGCTTGTAAATATTTGCTTTTGTTTTGAATAAGATCTAAAGTAGAACATTAAGAAGTTAAAACGTACGTGTATTTTCCTGAAACACGTATGTTGTTGTGAATGATAACAGAATGATTCACATTTGTAAATTCAAATATAGCTTTATGTGTTAATGTAAATATAAATGTTTTAAGAGTTGAGACGCTATCCTGAGAAAATGTTACAGTTCTAGTCACTATGTTACTGAATATTAGAACATAAATAAGTTGTTGTGTTTGGACTCCCTGCCTTCCATAAGGAAGACTATTGACTGTTTTAAAGATGTTCTGCTGTAGATTTGCACATGTTCAGTATATTAAATTGCTTTTCAGAAGTAACTCTCGAATATTTTTGTGTTTCTCAGAACATTCTACGGTATATTCACCCTTTGCATGCATTTCAGTTGTTTCATGTTTACAGAAATGCATATTTAGTATTGCATAGTTTAAGCTGTGATCTCAAACAGGAAGTGTATCTATCATGTATCTCGTCATATTAAAGTACCATTAAATATGTGGGATGTGTGAGGAAGAGCTGCCAGACATAACAAGGAATAATTCCTTACGAATTAATATAATCTTCAGGTTGCATTGCTGATTCACACACCCAATTACAGTGCGGAAAAAACAAAACAAAACAGGAAAAACACCCAGAATACCTGAGCAACTGCTTTTTATATTTAAAATATACCAAAAATATTGCACATCACGTTTGTGTCTCTTTCTTGCAAACTGTTATGAAAATACCAATATTAAAAAAGTTAAACTAATGTCAATAGTCAAATTACCACCACCTTCTCACACAGGTGTCTCCTCTTTTTGCCATTATTTACACGTCCATCATATTTATGGCAAACGCTCTGCAGAATGTTTGAGACTCTGCAGCCCGGCTAGCAACACTGGAAATATGATATTCCAAGGATTCGGTCAGAGGATCCGCACTAATGATTCTGGAGCTACCTTGATAGCTTTTATTGTTCTGGATGCAGACAGTCACTCCTGGGATCTGTATCCTACTTATACTGTGGATTTACAGACTAACATGGTCTGATTCTTAGGCAGGCCAATCCATTTTCTTAGGGAACGCAGCCTAAAGCTGGCTCTGACTGCCGATTTACATCAGGTGGAGCTCTCTCTCTCTCTCTCTCTCTCTCTATCTTTGTATATATATATATATATATATATATATATGTGTGTGTGTGTCTATCTGTCTGTCTATCTCTCTATCTCTCTGTCTATGTCCTGGGTCGTGTTTCTGTCTTCTGTGCTCTTTTGTATTTTTTTTCAGGGTGGATCCTCTGTTATTGCTTCAAGTTTCCATGTCAGCAGTCCTGGTAACATTTCTCATGACGTTTTGGTTATTTAATATGAATTTCACAAATTATACTTTTGTCATTGCATGTAGCACACAAGCTATAATTCCCATATTACAACACATACATCAACCAGCATTTTAAAAAATATCAGCTTGATGTTATTGACGGTGCTGTCAGTAGTGTTTGTTTATATTGCACTTTCTGATATGGCAATTATCTTGGGCTTTTACTGACACCTAGCGGTAAGAATGCAGCATGATACAATTGCTTTTGGAAAATCTCAACTCTATTGCATGTCTGTAGTAACTCATTAACTCATGCTTCAATACCTAGTTATAGAATATGTGCCTGTCTTCCAACAATTAAAATGAAATAAAATATCCTGACAGACAGTGCTGGAATGAGCAGCCAGATAAACGACCCGCCTTTGATGAAATATTTGAACAGGTGGACATTCATTTTATTACTATTTTGCCCGGTTTCACATATAAGGCTTAAAGGAACACTCCACTATTTTTGAAAATAGGCTCATTTTCCAACTCCCCTAGAGTTAAACAGTTGAGTTTTACCGTTTTCGAATCCATTCAGCCGATCTCCGGGTCTGGCGGTAGCACTTTTAGCTGTAGCTTAGCATAGATCATTGAATCTGATTAGACCGTTAGCATCTCGCTCAAAAATGACCAAAGAGTTTCAATATTTTTCCTATTTAAAACTTGACTCTTCTGTAGTTACATCGTGTACTAAGACCGACAGAAAATGAAAAGTTGCGATTTTCTAGGCCGATATGGCTAGGAACTATACTCTCATTCCGGCGTAATAATCAAGGAACTTTGCTGCCGTACCATGGGTGCGTATATTTAATATTTTCCGTCGGTCTTAGTACACGATGTAACTACACAAGAGTCAAGTTTTAAATAGGAAAAATATAGAAACTCTTTGGTCATTTTTGAGTGAGATGCTAACGGTCTAATCAGATTCAATGATCTATGCTAAGCTACAGCTAAAAGTGCTACCGCCAGACCCGGAGATCGGCTGAATGGATTCGAAAACGGTAAAACTCAACTGTTTAACTCTAGGGGAGTTGGAAAATTTGCCTATTTTCAAAAATAGTGGAGTGTTCTTTTAAGCTTAGTCCTAGACTAAAATGCATGTTTGAGCTGTCTTAACTGAACGCAACTTGCACTGGCATATCTTAAAATATGTCAGTGCCATTGACTTGTATCAAGAATCACACCATTAATGTTTTCTTCTAAGGCACATTTAAAAAAAAAAAAACTTAAGTTTAAATAATGTATTTAGTCCTGGCTTAATCTAAACCCTGTCTGTGAAACCAGGCCTTTTTTCAGTCATGTGTTTTAATTGGCAGTAGTTGATTTATTTTTGTTTTTGTAAACTGTTTGGAACTTATGGTAATCATTTTTGTAATACATGGAATAGCACTAATAACAGTGCAGCCATATGTTATTTATGTGTACATATGATTCATTTCTAGTCTAGTTCTAAATGTTTCAGTATTAACATTTTCTTTTATATATTTCAGATCTAAATTCTTAAATATATATTTATATATTTAAATCTAAATTCTTTAAAAAAAATCTGAATTCTTTTAAAAGGCACCTCTTATGCAAAATTCACTTTTACATGTTGATTGAACATTAATGTGTTGGCAGTGTGTGTACACAACAACCCTATAATGATAAAAATCCACCCACTACTTTTTTTTTAATCCCCATTAATCATAAGCAGTGTCTCAGAGCAAGCCGATCACAGAATCCGTAAAATATGACGTCACATTTTACAAGCCCCACCCACAACTATTGACGGACACTGCCATATTAGCAGAGACCCTGCCCTGAGCCGCACACTATCCGCCATGTTTGTCTTCACGCTAGAGCGTTTAAAAGCAGCATTCAAGTAAGAAATATCTTCTTATTGAAGCTATAGACGTTATTCAGTCCAGAGCAGTGAGTGATTTTCTGCTTTTATTTAATTTTTTGGGTCATATTAACAGCGTAGACAGCAGTATAGGTACTGTATATTACGCTGCTGTCACTTAATACACAGATCTAATATAAACATGTGATTTCTTTCCCAGCTGTTTAACTTCACAGACATAACCGACTGTGTTTCTGTAACTTGGTGTTTTTAACTTAAACACACTTTCTGTGTGTGCGCTCAGAAAACCGTATATCAGAAATGTAAAATGGCTTGTTTTATGTTTTTTAGCAGAGTATCTGAGATAAGAGCTGTAAAGGCACAGCTCTATTCTGGAAAAGGGGGCGGGGAGCAGCAGCTCATTTGCATTTAAAGAGACATGCACAAAAACAGCCTGTTTCTGCTTCCACTCAAAATAGGCATTTTCAAAATGATATAATAAATGATCTGTGGGGTATTTTGAGCTGAAACTTCACAGACACATTTTGGAGACTTATATTACATCTTGTAAAAAGGGGCATAATATAGTACACTCTAAAAAATGCTGGGTTGTTTCAACCCAACTTTGGGTCAAATATGGACTAACCCAGCTGTTGGGTTAAATTTTTAAATTAAAATTTTAACCCAAAAGTTGGGTTAGTTTGGGTAACTTGTGTCTTTTGAAAAATGGGTTTCACTATTGGACATTTTTTATTCCATACATGTTTAAACTATCCATTTAAAAGAGTTTGGACATTCATATTTGTCACTGACCAGATGCAAAGATTTTAGTGAAATGCTTGTGGATGCCCAAATTCTCCTGCTGTGAAATACTAATAACTAATTTACACAACTTCACATGTTGCAGCTCCAACTAAAATTTTAGTTTTGAGGTAGTTTTTAGCTTTGAGGGCCAAGAGCCTCAGACGTTCAGGGCTGATGTTGCTGGTCCCCCTTGCTGTGTTATGTGCCCAAAGACTTCAAGATGCTCTGAAGAAAGCAGTGAGGAAGCTCTCAAGCGTGCGACATGTGGCCCAGCTGCTCCTAATGGAATGCAATGAAGAAAATGTCATGATCCGTCATCACTGTGAATGCTGATGGCCATCTCCAGTGTCATGAGTCAGAACTGAAACATCCCAGATGATCACTAAAGATCACTGACGATTCTGAGTGTGTCTTTTTACCTAAAGAAATGCCAGCTGCTTGGCATGCTGGACACAGTGTTACACTCTTAAAGGGGGCATAACACACACAGTTTCACCCAATCTCATGTTAATCTTGAGTACCTATAGAGTAGTGCCGGATGAAGCGCGTTGATGGGCGAGATCTCGCTCTTGCTCTGGTCAATGCCTGCGCGGGCGCGTTCTTCCGGAGAAATGCCCATATAAGGAGTTCCACCCTCGTTTACGTCATGAAGAGCCACGGTCGAAAAAAACTCTCCGAAACTTGTACGAACCCGGAAGTAAGATTTTTGGCACAGAAATACTCTGTCATACGTCCAATTTTTTTTTTTGAAACTTTGTCCATGCTTAGCATGAGAATCTAACTCTTTAACCGTGTAAACAACTCTGAATGCATGAAACAGCATTGTACCACCCCTTTAAAAATAAAAGCTTCTTTATTGGCATTGATAGTTCCATGAAGACATCAATGGAAGCTTTTCACTGGAAAAAAAGTTCTTTATAGTGCAAAATTGTTCTTCAGATTATGTTCTGTAAAATGTTCTCAATACTAAGAATCTTTTGAGTCTTTTAAAGAACCATTCACTGAAAGGTTCTTTGGGGAACCAAAAATGGTTATATAGCATCGCTATGAAAACTTCCTTTGGCACTCTTATTTTTATGAGTGTGTTAGTGCTGGATGAGGAGAAAATAGAATTCTGCAAGGCAAGGTCTATTTGGAGGTTCAAATAAGGAGACATGACAGAGTAAAAATGGAAAATACATTTGCAGTTGCAAGATATAAAAAGTTCAAAATTTGAGCAGAACACAGCTGAGTGTGTAATTCTTTTAGAAGAGTTCAACATCAAAGTTGCACTGAAGTGTTCAAAAGGCGCCGATTGTGCTGAGAAAGGGGCCAAGAATAGAAAACCTTTTTTTTTTCCGCACTCTTAGTAATGTAGACAATGGCCCCATGTTCCTTGTAAACAATCCATACCTTTAAAAAAAAAAATTATATTACAGTTTTTTTTCTTCCAGTGGTTCCAGTTAAAAAATGACTAGACATTTTAGTAAGAGGATCACTGGTTGTATTTGACTGATGAACTCGTACCTTTTAGTACATGCTCGATGTAGATGTTGCATTTAGTTGCATTGCATTTTCAGTACTTATGCGGTGCGAAACCCAAGTGTGAATGTCTAAACAGCATTGATGTTGACCGTTTATATATTTAAAGGCCTGATATTTGTACAAATATTCAAATATTATATCCTGCAAACTCAAGGACTTCATATATCCTTTCAGTCCACATGTTTTACTGCATTACACTGATACCTGAATTGTTCATTGTAGTGAAATATTAACATTTGAAGGATCTCAGTATCGCAACCTACAACCAACCTTGTTTTTGCTTTTATATTACAACATACAGTATGTTGAATTTGTGCAGCATTGATAACAATGCAAAAACGATTATTCAATAAAGCCTGCTCATTTTTACCATTAATTCATCTTCTGCGCCTTCTCCTGATTCTTGGGCTGAAAGAAGAATTAACAAAGTGTTTTGATATGTTATCAAACCAACAATCTGATGAAGAGAGTGTGTCAGCACAGCAGGATCTAACATTCAACGAATTCAGATACAACATGTATTATTATTTATTACTAGGACAAAAAAAAAGCATCTGTTGAAAAGTGCATGGAGAGATACTGATAATCATTTGAAATCATATTGTCAGACATGGTACAGAAACATCAACTAAACAAAGGGCAGAAAGGACTTTCCCCATCCTCACAAAGATGAAACAGGAGCTTCATTTTGTGAGAGATGGATAATAAACACTTTCTTTAAGCATAAAACAGTGTAAAATAATGCTGCGATTATAGATAAAGTTGCCCACTTTTTTGTTAAACTTGTCATTTATTTTGTTCTTGTCCATATTACCTTTGTTAACTTTAAGGTCCAGCTGTAATATTTTCATTGAATTCAGTTCATATAATATGTTATTTGGAATGTATATCAATAAACATGATTTGAGTTCATGCACTCCATGCAAATGTTTGTTCGGGTAAAGTGGGTCATCTGATTTATGAAAAATGATCCTGTATCTTAATTAGAAATGATTAAAAAAACATTCATTTATTTGTTTGTTTATTTATGTTTATTAACACATATTATCAAACAAACATATTCAGCAACATAAGTAACAAACCCAAAAACAGAGCCTATAGCCAAGGCTATGAGTAAAGTTCACAAGTTTACTCAATACATTTGTAAAATTAAAAACATCTGATAGAACATGTTGTGCTGACATTAAATTTGATGAAAGTGAAGAGAATTTTGATGAAAATGAACTCTATTTAAAATGTGACTGTAACACATGCAACAACAAAAGAGGAACTTTTAAAATGTAATATTGTAACCAATTTTTCTGTCTGTTTTCTCTAAACACTTTAAATGGACTTTAACTGTGACCATACGCTTTATACTCTGATCTATATTGTGCTCCTCTCATCCTTTTTTTCATTCCAGATTCACTTCATGTTCTCTGTCCTTTCTTCCATCTCTAACTTGAATCTCCTGACTGCACACACATTTCTATTTTCTAAAAAGTCAATTATAGCCTACATGTCAGTTATAAAATAATCAGAGAATGTCTGATTATGTAATGAATGTGAGTACAATTAGTGACGGTTCAAGGTGCACCACTTTACCTGAACAACACTGGCTGTTATGCTGTGATGTGTAAAACCATGTTTTTATGTTTTATATTTATGTTTTTGTTCAACACGAACATTTTCTGGCCACTACACGGTTTCTGTGCTTCTCTGCTACTTTGTTGGAATGACTTTGCTATTAGATTATTCTAAAATGATCTGAATTGTAATAATATAATTTATAAAGAATGAGTAGGAGTGTCCAAATTTTGACTGATAGATAATCGCGAGGCACCACGTCCCTGTCTGTCATTAAAATCCATTTCAATATTAAAAAGATGTAACACTATATGAAGAGTTAATTTGCAAAAATCATGTTTTGTTTTATTGTGCATTCCAATTAATCTCAATCAAACTGCAGTTGAAACAAAACTGCAGTTGAATAAAAACACGATAACATAATAAAAAACATGATATTTGAACATTTTAAAAAACGGAGTCATCTGTTTTTGCAAATAAACTCTTCATATATTTTTGTAAAATCCTTATTTTCGTTACAAAGATGTTTATTATTCCAGAACCAGAGTCTGCACACAGAGGCAGACGGCAGACGCGGTTGCTGGATTGACTCTGATTGGCTTAGAGAACTGTCCATCACAGCTTTTTTTCGCGAGCGGACCAATCAGAGGCGTCTGCTGACCCCGTTCACCCCGCGCAGTGCGCTGACGTGCTCGTCACGTGATGTTTTCGCTGGGCTGTAGTGATGTGTAGCCACCATGAGTGAAGCGGGCAAATAAGGATTTATAATGGCAGCGAGCGATGATGGAGGCTCTGCGAAGATGCAACGTTTCGTCGCGCTGAATAATCACCAGGGGGATACGTCGGAAAGCAGCACGGATCACTCGAACGCGTAATTGTATCTGAGCTACGAACCCGCAGCCAACAAAATGGGCCGTGCATCAGTGTAAAGCGGAGGTAAAGTGACCTTTCATCGCATTGTCCCATGGAAGATCGGCCGCGTTTACCGAATCACGGCGTCATGTTGACACTTGAGGCACAACCGCGGCGCGCTGTCACAAAAACGCCCGCGACCAACGGCCACATCTCTTGTGCTGCTGGGGAGCCTCCATCCTCCTCCTCCTCCACCTCAATCAATAACAGCGGCTCCCGTTTGCCCATGCACTTAACGGCCTCCTCTCATTCTCAGCCTCAGAGGAGGTACCATCCGCCTTACCACTTTAAAGTGCATCATCTGTTCCCGGATGAGAACCCTCAGGATGCTGTATTGAGGAAGAACTTGCCACCGCTCCAGTATAAAGTGCACGACTCTGCCTTCTGCCGCGTACTCGGCGCCGACACCACTGCTGCTGCCCTGGCCGCCGCCGCCGTCTGCTCCGGCGGTGTGGACAGGGACATATGGAAATGTGGCTATCTCAGAAAACAGAAGCACGGCCACAAGAGGTTCTTCGTCTTGAGGGGCCCCAGCAACCTCGGGCCCAGTCGGCTGGAGTATTACGACAGCGAGAAGAAATTTCGAAACGCCCTCAAAGCTGCTGCCTCCGGTGTTGCTTGCCCTGCCAAGAGGGTGATTTATCTGTCCCAATGTTTTACGGTGAACAAGAGGGCTGATGCTAAGAACAAATACCTCATTGCCCTTTACACTAAAGACGAGTATTTCGCCGTGGTGGCGGAGAGCGAGCAGGAGCAAGAAGAGTGGTACTTGGCCCTCACCGAACTTATGGCGGAAGGGAAAAAGGGGCAGCTGGACAACGACGAACTCGACGACGGTTACGGGACGATTTCGCCGGGGACTATTTTTAAGGAGGTGTGGCAGGTCAACGTCAAACCTAAAGGCTTGGGTCAGACCAGGAATCTAATGGGCGTGTACCGTCTGTGCCTTTCTGCCAAGACCATTCACCTGGTAAAGCTAAACTCGGAGACGCCTGCCGTCAACCTGCCGCTAATGAGCATTCGCCGCTGCGGCCACTCCGAGAGCTTCTTCTTCATCGAGGTGGGCCGCTCTTCTTCCATTGGCCCCGGCGAAATCTGGGTGCAAGTCGAGGACTCGGTGGTGGCGCAGAACATGCACGAGACCATTCTCGACACCATGAAGGCTTTCAAGGCCTTTCCTGACTTCAGGCCGCGGAGCAAAAGCCAGTCCTCCGGCTCGAACCCCATGCCGTTCATCACTACTCGCCGACATCTCGGCAACCTTCCCCCGAGCCAAACCGGGCTGCTGCGCCCCTCCAGGACAGATTCGGTGACGGGCACGCCGCCTACAGGGAAAAACAGAGGGCGAGGCCAGCGCTACCGGACCTCCAGCGAGGGAGAAGGCACTCAGGACCGCCCCCTCAGCTCTGGAACAGGCAGCCTGGTGCATCTAAACACCCCCGTTCTCAGCGTAGGCCGAGAGGAAAGTGGCAGCTGCTGCGCCCACGCCTCACCCGGATCTAGCCACCACACCCGGTCCGCTTCCCTCCCTGTGTCTCAATTCCTATCTGCCACCAGCCCCATCAGCGTGTCCAGCAGCAGCGGGCACGGCTCGGCCTCCGACACGCACACGCGCCCCTCGAGCTCCTCCATTTGTGGCTCCCCTAGTGATGGAGGCTTCAACTCGTCTGATGAGTTCTGCCCCAGTCCGTGTGACTTCAGGTACTTTCACGCAAGTTGCACCACGCCCGAATCCCACAGCAGCACTCCGCCCGTTCGGGAGGACTATCGGCTGACTGAGTACATGACCATGGATTGGCACAGAGATGGGGCGAGGACTTTCGAAGAGGAGAGCAGTTACATGGAGAGGACTTTCCTCAAGCTTGCACATTCATCCAAGCCGAAGCTTGGCGGCGGTGGTTTGAGTATCACGCAGCAGAAAGCTACACAAACCTCATCCTCTTTAGACGAGTCGAGCCCGGTGGAGTCAAAACGACACCAGGTTTGCTCGTGCCTGCTGAAGTCAGCCTATAAGTCTTACTCCGAATTACATCACCCAAACAAGCCTCCCTTGCTCAGCTCTGAGTGTCAAAAGAAACTGCCAAAAGATGATGGCTACATGCCCATGATCTACAGCATTGCTCCCTCTCTGAATGCAGATTACATCCCTATGCAACCTCGAGCAAACCACCCCGCCACCCTGGACATTCCCCCCTGTTCCTCGCAGCAAGCGGACCGATACGGCTACATGATGATGCTCCCGGGCGACAGCCCCTCCAGTAGGGAGCAAGCGGAGTATGACGACTACATGGACATGTCCCAACTTACCGTGGCCGAAGGCTTTTCTCAGGCCTCGCCCGAAGGTCCAAAGACCTCGTACTTCTCGCTCCCGCGCTCCTACAAAGCCCCGTCACGAGAAAAGCGCAAAAAGATGGAATACGTTCCCATGTCCACGGCCGAGCCCCCAAGCCCGCCTAGTCCCGGAGAGTACATTCACATGGACTTTGGGTCCCGTTCCTCTCACGCCGCTGCTTCTCCACCCTCCGTAAATTCTCCCTCCACTCCGCCGCCTTCTCAACCCTGCTATCGGCACTGTTGCTCCTCACCTGACCATGACTACTTGGGCCTAAACATGGACAGCCTCCTGAAGGACCGCCCTCCTCGGCACTCGCTCGTAGCGCCGTGGAACCCGCCCAACTACGCCCGTCCCTTAGGGTGCACTTACGGGCAGGCATCGACTAATTTAGAGATGTACGACGAATGCGGAGTAGGTCCGTTGAGAGCAATGCAGCACCTTTGCATCTCCGAGCGTCTGGCGTTCGGTCATACGGAGCCCAAGGTCATCAGGGCGGACCCACAGGGAAGGAGACGACACAGTTCGGAGACGTTCATCCCCTTGCCTGCTTCTTTTGCTAGCGGTTGTGGAATCAGGCCCTCAGCCAATCAGAATCTCCCCGAAGCTAGCAGATGGCAAAACTCTAGCTCCTTCGACAGCATGTGGTCACACTCGGGCGCCTCTCCCAACTCGGCAGCCCTAGCGACAAGCTCCGCTAGCGGAGGGACGCCTCAGAACACCTCATCCAGCTACCTCAACTACATCGCTCTGGACCTGAGAGAAGTGCCCAGGGTCACACGCGACACTCCCCCTCCACACCCAGCTCACAGTAACCTCCAAGAGAGCGATGCTTACGCTGGTATAGACTTCTCCGTTTCGGGAGGACGTGCCACTGCCTCAAAAGGTTGGTTGCATCTCTGTCTCCCCTTATGCTACAAATTAAGTGACGGCTAGTAGTCCTCAAAAAGCTGCATGCTGCGTCAACATTCATTACTTTGTTTGTCCTGTACAAATGCAAACAGCTGAGACAGTTTTTGAACAGAGTGCATTGTGTGATGTAAATGAACCTAAACAGTCTATTTGTTAAGATGCAGTTGTGAATTGCATCAGTTTTTTCTTTTAATCAAATGAGTCTTTTCTACAGTCCTGAGGAGAGACGATGGAGCAGAATTGTCCTGTCAACTTGACACTGGCATGTTGTTGTTATAGTGAGAAGAGAAACTATGAAAAATGTTGCTGTTGCATTCAAAGATGTTATTTTTTTCTCACTGATTTTCTGAACTGATTGAACATGATTTGAAATTTGGTTTTGCACTTTGAATAACACTGGGAAATGAGCACATCATGTGCACAGAGCTGTGCAAACACAGAGTTGTGATGTGCAAATATGATATTAAAGGAATCCACTTACCTAAAAAACCTTGCTTTCACAATTTTAACAGTCAAGTAAAACCTTTCACCAAGAAGATTTAAAATGCTGTTTTTTTTCTTTGAATGCTGATTTCTGGTCTATCACAGATGCATTCTTGCTTCCGATGTCCTACAAAAGGTTTTTTTTCGTGCTCACCTATATAGATTTCAAAAATAACTTTGCGGGTAACGTTGCACTCACATTGTCATACAAGTAAGCTTAAGTGATTTTTCTTACAGTATTTATAAAAGCTATAAAGAGACTTGCACTCACACTTATAATGAACAACAAATAGAATTCCATACCAACACTGCAAAAATGATTTTCTAGCTTAGTATTTTTGACTTGTTTTCAAGTACAAACATCTAAGCATTCTTGAATCAAGATATATTTACTTGAGATCCAAATGACTTAAGATATTAAGTCTTGTTTTCTGAAAAATGTATTAAAATTGTTAGTTTTGCTTAAAACAAGAAAAAAAAATCTGCCAATTGGGTAAGAAAATAATCATCAAAGGGAAAGCAAGATTATTTTTCTTGCCCCATTGGCATATATTTTTTTCTTGTTTTAAGCAAAAACTAAAAATTTTTAATATTCTTTTCAGAAAAGTCATTTTGCTTCTCAAGCAAATATATCTCGATTTTTAGAATGTTTAGATATCTGTTATGGAAAACAAGTCAAAAACACCAAGTAAGAAAATCATTTTTTGCAGTGAATATAAGTAAAGGTTAAAGGTTATTTTTCTCTCAAGCTCATCATTAAGAGATGAGAGGTGTATATTTGCTGCAATCAAATAACCTATAAAAACAAATAACAGCAGGTTTTTGCATTTTAAGAATTTAGGAACACTAAAAACAAATGGATCCTGTTTTCTTTATGAAGCAAAAAAGCATATTATTAATATTTTCATAAAGCGTACACGATTTTGGAGAGAGAAAAAAATCATTATCCTGATTTCTATAATGGTTATATTTTTTCTAAAATCAGCATCTGCTGTAACAAAACTCCTAATGGGTTAAAATATATACACCATAAAGTGTTTATCAGTCTGTTCTTATAAGAAGCATTTAATACTACTATAGTAAACAAAACAAAAAAACTACTGATTTGTGTGGTTTCAATATATAAATGAGCTCTGCTTCATAAAGAATTAAGCTGATTGATGTCCAAAGTGACTTTTATTGTACATTTGAGCATGCATTGGCTGGAAATCAAGCCCACGACCTCTACTGTCCGAGCTCCAGGAATGCAAACATCAACCACATTAAAGCATTTCATAACGTGCGATCTGTCTCCTCACCCTTGCAGATTGAATGAGTCAAACGCTGGTGCCCGAAGGGGAATCAGGACACGGAGAATCCACTGAACTCTGGAACGCCGAAGAGCAAGCCGCCTCCTCCTCCTCTTCCTCAGACCTCCAACAACAAAGACTGAGAAACTGCACAACCTCTTATGCTCTGTATTTCCCACAGAACTGCCTCAACAACCGGTTTCTTTTGTCCGAATGATAATATTAGTTTAGTTTTTTTCTTTATTGTCTTCGGTCTTGTTTACTAGAGCGGGATCGCTAAATTAGAACTGTGAGCTTCAGATATCTAGCACTTCTATTTTTGTGTGTACGATATGAAACGCATCGTAGCTCTTAGGTTACAGGTGTATGTTTCTCCGCGCAAAATCGGATGTAAATAGGAGAAGCTTGTATATCGAGTATCATTTAGTATCATCTGACACTCCGCCGTACTTAGTTCCGCCCTTTTTTATTTGTATAAAGTAACTGAGTATTTTTTCAGGGGTTAACAGTGAACGAACTTGTCCCACAGGCCACTTCTGTGAAGACCGCGTTGTTGTTGTTTTCGTTGTGTACAGTTATGAAATCATCTCGCTCGGTGTTTTGGGTGCATGAAAACGTCCCCTACGAGAGAGCGTCTGAGAAATGAGGCAACATCAGGCGAATTCAAAAGCACGACACGCTTCGAAACGAGTACGAGAGCACTTTTTAGCCGAGACAGTGTTTCCGAGTTAACCGGATGCTACCTCCCGTTCACGCCGTTGGGAAAACGCTCACAAAATCCTTTAGGCCTCACCTGTATTAGTGCGATATCAAGTATTGCCGACTCTGAGATGCAAAACGCCGCGGCTGTTCTGTCCCCGTTTGAAATATTCTTGTTTACATCAATTGGGAGTGTTTTTGAGCCTCGATGTAGCCACCGCTCACAAAACGACGATGTTTACTACTTCTTGTGGTTACGTATTTGCATTTCACTACTAGTCTTACGAACTGCCACAGTACCGAAGGATAACGTCGTGCTACTTTGCATTCCCCACGTGTCGTTTTTGTTAATTTATTGATTATTTATTAAACGTCTGTGTTTATTTATTGAATCCAGTGTAGTGGCGTTCACCGTTTGCCGGTGAGCGCATTCGTACGAATATAGTGCTTGCTGAGAGGGGGAGTTCAATGTATATACAACGTCAGACAACCTGTTTTCCCCTCATCTCTCTCGAGCCTTTTTTAACTAAGAGTTACTAGGGTCTTTTTTTTTTTTGCTTGTACCTGGAAGCTTTATATGAAGAGATTTTGGGTTGAGGTTGTGGTTGAAAGCTGTGTAGTAAGATGTGTACGCTAGTAGTCCAGATTATGTTGGGACGAAACCATACGTCGGTGACTTTTTCCCATCTTTCTTTGACTAGCTTTTGTCATGCTATTGTGTCATGATATTGCTTTGCTTTAATGTAAAATGTGAAATGAAAAAAACCAGTAGTATACCGTTTCTTGGAATCCAACTTGTGTTTGGTTTTTTTTATACTAGGGGCTCTTACTGAGGTTATATTTTGGGGATACTGATATTGTTTGGAATTGTGTCGTTTGCCTTTTACAGTGACTGAAAGGAAGAAAAAAAAGAGATGGGCAAAGTCTGTGTCAACAATTTGCTGTTCATTTGGTCAGTACTCACTTACGCTGAAAGCTTGTGATTGGGTTGAAACATGTTGATAATAATGACTGAAGCAGACCCTTATCAGCACCGTCTTCCTTTTGTAAATATTGTAATTTTTGATATCCCTTCTCTCGTCAACACGCTACACGGCACCTCGCTTGGTTTCAAGGATGAGGGTGTTTTTTTTTGTTCTTTTTATTTGGTCACTTCTGCATTTTTATATATTTTTTTTTTTCGTGTATATTTATTAGATTGGGTTTTGCTTGTAATAGAGCTATTGCAATAAAAAAGTGCCAAGGTATCCCTGACTGAGTCATGTGCTTGTGATTTCTCATGTCTAGTATGATGCAACTTTTACAGTGACTGAAAGGAAGAGCTGGACAAAAAAAAAAGAGATGGGCAAAGTCTGTCAACAATTTGCTGTTCATTTGGTCAGTACTCACTTACGCTGAAAGCTTGTGATTGGGTTGAAACATGTTGATAATAATGACTGAAGCAGACCATTATCAGCACCGTCTTCCTTTTGTAAATATTGTAATTTTTGATATCCCTTCTCTCGTCAACACGCTACACGGCACCTCGCTTGGTTTCAAGGATGAGGGTGTTTTTTTTTGTTCTTTTTATTTGGTCACTTCTGCATTTTTATATATTTTTTTTTTTCGTGTATATTTATTAGATTGGGTTTTGCTTGTAATAGAGCTATTGCAATAAAAAAGTGCCAAGGTATCCCTGACTGAGTCATGTGCTTGTGATTTCTCATGTCTAGTATGATGCAACTTTGCTGTGGACATGTTAAGACCCCAGTTTTTCCACTTCCTTGTCCTGTATCTTAGTTGTTAGCTGCTGCACTCTGCTGGCCAAAAAGAGAATATTTACAGTTAAGCAACAATTAGGAAATATATGAATATATAATCCATTAGTAAATCGAGTTTCATTTCCTAAATGTTTTTTTTTTTTAAAAACAAAAAAGAGCTAAATAACTAAAACACAAAGATGCACTACTGTTCAAATGTTTGGGTTCAGTAAGTTTTTTTTTTTAATGTTTCTTATTCTCAGCAAAGCTTTATTCATGCTTTAACATTATAAATGTTTTTTTTGTGTTTGTAAATTTAAGGCATCCATTTAAAAAAATGTACGATTTATAATACATAAAAAATCAAAACCTTACCCAAAAAGTTATGAACGGCAGTGTGTATATATATATATGTATTTCTTTAATTACTTCCCTATAGTGAAAATGAAATATACAAAAATTTATTTGAAATACATTTATTTCATGCTAAGTATACTACAAATACATTTACATATTTATGTACTTAATAAAAATACCCTGCAATTGTACTTTTAGTATACTAAACTGCTATATACTTGTCAGTCTGCTAAACTGGAACAACTAATTTTGTACTTGATGCACTTTAGTTGTGTGGAAGTAGTGCTGAAGTCCAACTAAAGATGCACTGAAGTATATTTGATTGAAGTGGAACTATTGCAGGTATACTTCAGGTACACTTTAAATATCAAAGATTATATAATCCTCACCAATAGTGATATAAAAAATTTTTTTTTTCATTTTAAGCTTAATATTAAGAAACGTGCCTTGTGCACAAGCAGTAATCCACATTTTTATATCAGTAAGTCTCGAGTGAGATGTCAGTAAATATGTTAATAGATTTGAACTATACTTAGTATGAAATAAATGCATTTGAAATATATTCCTTTTTTACTAGGGTTAGTAATTTTTTTTGTAATTTATGCAATAAATCTTTTCTTTGAATAAGTTACATATTAATATTATATAACACATTATTTTAGACATAAACAAAAGAAGAGTCCTGTTCAGATTTGTCATCTTTTATAAACATACAAAGACAGTGTGGACATGAAAGGGACAATATTCACCGATAAATGATAGGATCTCATAATTTAGTATCTTTACAGTTGATTTCTTTTTTTAAAAACGTGATAGGACCGCGCTAAACATTTTTAAATATCTTCATTTGAAGCCATATTTACAGATGTGCAGGGCTGGGTGAAATAATTAACCCACTGTAATAAGGAAAGGAAACATCACCTTTACCTGTCAGAAACATAAATATGTCATAAAGAGAGGCACTTGATTAACCAATAAAGTTGTCGTTTTTTTCCTTGAATAACACTGAATTAAAGATGTCTGCATATGATCCATCTCCTGCAGTCAGGAGGTAGTGTGTTGAGGTTGTAAAAGATATCATCCTCATCAAAGCCTTCACCTCTCCATGATACAGTACGGAAAAGTTCATGCGAACACGACGAGTTCTCAGTTTGTTTCCACAGTTAAAAACACAAGTCTCTTACACGGCCTCTGAACGAGGCTAAACGTCACACAAAGTTGATACGGGATCCTTGGCTTCTTATGTTCCTCACTGATAGGCTTTTCTGCTCTGCTGCTGTTTTTTGCGTGCAGGAAGCGTGTGCTCGGTGTTGATCTGAGGCACTTGTGCAGTGTGGAGCAGAGCAAGGCTTTATCCGTGGACTGATCACACATTTAGGATCTCAAACTCCTCTTCTGACTCAAAAAGCTTGTCTGGGGACTCGATGAACTCTAGAAGAATGAGCACAGGCGGTAAGAATGATATTCAGGTTATGAAACAAATGGTTATGTTGCATAGTCTTCTTTGAATCACTTGCTACAAAGCCTGTATTTGTTATATAATGCCTTAGAAAAACCCTTAGATTTCTCTTGAGACTTGTATACATTGTAACTATGGGATTGGGAACTATAATCCATTGTAACTTGGATATAATGTGTTCATTTCTTCACTTAATAAGGTATTATGCATGCATTAAGAATATCCTGCTAATGGATCACACAGGCTTCATTGAAAATTTGAGCACACAATGCTGCTGTGCTTATTCCTCAGTACCTGCTCCTGTGGTCTGCACCTCTGGTTTGGTGGGAGGAACGAACGGAGGCCAATGAGACGGGTGTTTCTCGACCAGCTCGAACATCCGCAGGTTTCTTTTCTTGAGGAGCTCCTTAAAATCAGAGCGAACTAATGAGAGCAAGTTAAAACTGTAAAGAAAGCAAGCTGGTAAATCATGTTCTTGATCGGTCTAACCTGCTGAACCAGATCACACCAGCTGTCAAAGTCCTCCTCACTCTTGCAGAAAAAACCCTAGGGACAAACATTCACGTTTACCGATCCGTGAAATCAAACCCTGAATCTAACATCTGCAGCGGAAGACGTTTGGCTCATTCTCGCATTTCGAGTCGAGAAGTGAAATGGTCTGCCTTCATGAGGCAGCTGGTCTTCATTTTCGATGGATGAACATTTTGTAACTTTTTTTTAATCATTTGTCATCCTGGAATATGGGTCTGTCTTCAGACAAAGCATCAGTTAGGGGCCGTTCACACAGAATACGTCTTTGTGTCTAAAAATGCGAGACGCAGCTCTCAGGAATGGTTTTTTTTTTTAAAGCGCAGCACAGAATGCTTTCTCCGCCTTGTTGCCATCAAATAAAACAGTTGCCATGCCGACTTTCAGCTGTAAACAAAAGCTTGCAACGCTTGCCCCGCCTCTGGGCTCTTCTGATTGGTCCACTGTTTTGGAACTGACATTGATGAGCGGCGCTGCATGTAAAAGTTGAAATTCTTTTAACTTGGCAAGGCGTCTTAAAAACAGGCACTCATGTGCGAAACGCTGCAAATACGTGAAACCATCATACACGTCCATTTAGCGCACTTACATAGAAAAACAATGGAAACGTCGTGCATTGGAATGGAAAAATGCATTCTGTGTGAACGGCCCCTTAGAGTTAAAAGAATTATTTCCAAACATACAACATGTCACAAAGATATTAATAACTGTAATAATGATTCAATCCCAAAATCTTAAGCAAATGTTCTTGCATATTTAAACCCAGATGGTGACTTTTTTATTAATTATTTTTTGTAAAATTTTTTATAAATTATCTTATTAATCACACGTTTTTCACTAATTAATCATGATTAATTGCATATTAACATAAAATATTTATTATAAAACGGATAGTTCCGGTCCTTGATTCTGATTGGTTGAGCCGCGTTCGAAGCTGTTGTAAATTACTCTACAAACATACACCTTTGTTTACTTCTGTGTGTTGCTCGGCAACCACTTTGTTGGAAGCACAACTGTTTCTGAGGAACTACATTGTTTGGTGGAAGAATACTGTTTTTATTAATATCATTACACTTTATTTGCTCTGTTTTATTCTGTGAAACCTTACTACGTACAGTATATGGAATAACCGTTTTATAAAAGCAATAAGCCCCGTGAAGCCGTGGTTTACAGTGAATTTATAACAGCTAAGCAGCATTGTTAAGTATGACGTGAAGCGGAGTCTAAAACATTCTTAGCTGTTATAAATGTACTGTAAACCACGGCTTCTCGGGGCTTATTGCTTTTATAAAACGGTTATTCCATATACGTAGTCAGATAAATGTTTCTTGAGCAGCAAATCAGCATATTAGACTGATGTCTGAAGGATCATGTGACACTGAAGCCTGGAGTAATGATGATGAAAATTCAGCTTTGCATCACAGGAATAAATTACAT
>NW_015632469.1:214077-229944 GCF_001515625.1 Sinocyclocheilus rhinocerous
CAGAGTCTTAACTTTGATAAAGAATATCTCTTTGGTTTTGAGACTTTAGTCTTTGCAACTTCAGGGATCTTATCTATGCACAATCAGCTTGTAACACTCCAAAGAGAAAGGAAAACTTGAAATCGCATCATATGACCCCTTTAATTGTTGGCTCGTCATCTTGCTAAATGTGAGCATAGTATGTGACATTGCTGAAATCTCATAGGGAACTCCATAGAAAACACATGTGAGATTACTATGGTCTTTTCTCTAAAAAAAAGTCTCCATTTGCTCTAAATCTATGTCCAAAACTGTATGTCGACATATTGCACGACATGTTTAAAACTTACACTACCATTCAAATATTTGGTGTCAGTAAATATGTTTTTGAAAGAATTGAATGCTTTTATTCGAAAAGGATGCATTAATTGATCAAAGGTGACTGTAAAGACATTTAAATTGTTGCAAAAAAATCTGTATTCTAATCTATATTATAAAACGGATAGTTCCGGTGCTTGATTCTGATTGGCTGAGCCGCGTTCGAAGCTGTTGTAAATGACTCTACAAAGTAAGATACACCTTTGTTTACGTTTGTGTGTTGCTTGGCAACCACTTTGTTGCAACCACAACTGTTTCTGAGGAACTACATTGTTTGGTGGAAGAATACTGTTTTTATTTAGACCATTACACTTTATTTGCTCTGTTTTGTTTTGTGAAACCTTACTACGTATATGGAATAACCGTTTTATAAAAGCAATAAGCCCCGTGAAGCCGTGGTTTACAGTGAATTTATAACAGCTAAGGGGGTTTTAGGCACTCCGCTTCGCGTCTAACAACGCCCCTTAGCTGTTATAAATTCACTGTAAACCATGGCTCCACGGGGCTTATTGCTTTATATTGTAATAATTTCACATTGTATCTCCAAATGAACGTAGAAACAACATAAAGATGGTACATTTTAAAAATGTGTTTAATGGCATCTTTTTTACTAAGTAGTCTATTATTAATGAACACCAATAATGCTACTAGGCTGCATTTACACTGCAAGTCTTAATGCACAGATCCGATTTTTTGGCCCACCTGTTCACTTTAGACACGACTGGTGTCCGATATCTGTGTAATTCCCGCCCAAAATTATTGTCGCTTTACTATGCACAGTTAACCCTCGGGTTTTGAATGGCCGTGCTATTAAAATTATTTATATAATTCACGTCGAGTGGCCATTATTATTTGCTAGCATGGACAACAGCGGTCATGGATGTTTTACAGCACAAAATCTGACTGAACGGATCATTTTCATTTGTTATTTTATTTACAGCTCGTTAAGAGGTAGAATTATTTAGTGAACATAGCTTTTAGTAGCGAATAAAATTCACAGGGCAGGGGTTGAAAAACAGCTTCTGAATGTGCAATTTCTTACCTATATAAAGTTTCCATCACAATAAAATGCGAGCGCATACAGCACGCCGGCATTGAAACGCTATCTTTTTGGGCAAACGTGCCACCCTCGCATTGGGAGTTCTGCGGGAAATTGGATATGTGTGTTTAGACGTAGGTCGGATGTCCAGGTATCGGATATGTATCCGATTAAAATCCACATTTGAAAGTGGCCCAGATCCGATGTGAAAAAAATGGGATCTCATGTGGATTTTTGTGTTTACACGTGTGCAACAAAATCCGATCGGTGTCAGATGTGAGCAAAAAATCGGGAATTTTTGTGCCAGTGTAAATGCAGCCTTAAATGCATTTTTCCTTCAATTTAAGCCATCAATTATAGCCATTCAACGTTACAATATAATTTAAAACCATTGTTTTTTAAACATTTAATAGGTTTTAAAAAAATATATAACAACTTTTAGTTTAAGTGAATCTTCACATAAACTACATGCATGAAAATAGATTCATTTTATTCAAGCTATAAAAGTTAACCAGTGTTGAGCAGCGAGTGATTTCTCTTTTTTTGTTCTTTGATTTCCATCAATGACAGACTGCAGCAGGTTTCACTTTAAAAGCAGCGCTGTCTCTTTAAAACCTGACGCACGTGACGCGGATCTGACACATTTGATTTTCTCCCACCTCTTTACAGTCATTTAGGCCAGCTCTGAATATAATAGACTCTTCAGACAAAGAAAAGTGTGGTACTTTGAAGGCCTGAATGTAGACGGGGTTGATGCTGTTAATGCCCATTCGAAGAGGAATGACCAGCAGCAGGGGCCTCCAGTCCAGGGGCCTTTGGGACTGAAGGTTAAGTGTCTTTCCCTGAACCTCTGAACAGCTCTGGCCTGACGCTGGCACTTCTCCTCGGCCACAGGGACCAGCCCTGGACCTGCTTTCCCGGCCTGGCTGCTTACACTGTTTCTCTGGTCCAGAGGATAGAGGTGAGAACATCAAGACGGTTGGAAGAGAGAAATAAGAAGATTATTCATCCTATTTAAACTTCCTTCGGCTCTAATGAAGTCAGGCCAGAGGAGAACATGGGGAACTTTCTCCCAAGGTTTTTCCTCCATTTCTGGGTTCCTTCCTACTGTTGCATTTGGCTTGCTTAGTTGGGGTTTAAAAGACACTTAATGTTCAGTAATATTATTGATTTAGTTGCACTGACACTATCGGGCGAGAACAAAAGCTGGACTGAATTGTGCTGAATGTGACACTATTTGATACATTCTGCAACACTGACACTGTTATTGAACTGAAGTGAATCAACATTAAACTGACTTGAGATGAATAATGACACTATCGTAGAGCTGCTTTATAGTTTTAATTCACTCTTCCACAAATTAAGGCTTAAAAGGGTCTTAAACCAGAGCAGAAAGTCTTACATTCATAGTCATGGCATTAAATGTTGCATGCACTTAAAACAAATATCTGTCAGTGCAGAAAGAAAACTTGTTTTCCCTTTGAATTAAGTTTAATTTTAATCAATTTCTCAGAAAACAAGACTATATCTTAAGTCATTTTGCTTCTCAAGTAAATGTATCTTGATTTAAGAATCTTTAGACATTTGCACTTGAAAACAAGACAAAAACAAGGAAGGAAATAACTTTTTTTTGCAGTGTGATCAGAGGTTCGGTACAAGTTACTTCCATATTCTAGTAATTTGAAGTAGAGCTATTCAAGCCATAAGCTTCTTCTTTTAAAAAAAAAATCTGTCGAAAGGTGTATTTTCATACTTTGAAGAGTTGCTAATACAAGACATTTAAATTTAGAGACCATATTGACGTATTGTGTTCCACTCATTTTATTCCTTTAAATTTACTTGATCTTAAAAAGGTCTTGCATTTACCATCATAAAAGCTGCAGAAACCCTATTTATAGCTCAACTGAAGTTGTTTCACAACTGATGAATATTAACACACTTATTTTCCTGTTTATTACTGTGTGAAGCTGCTTTGAAAGAATCAGTATTGTATAAAGCGCTATATAAATAAATGTGACATGACTAATCAGAAAAAGACACTTACTGATGTCTTCAATAACAACTGTGTTGTCCATTGACACATACACAGCCAGTGTATTCCAATCATCAAACAGGGCAAGTTTCCTGCAAGCAGACGGCAATTTGCTGTTAGTTCACACAAAATGTTGTGTTCAAACTACGAGATTTAAATGGTGCTTTCATTTACAGCAGTGTGGCATTCTTTAAAAGACCTTGTAAAGCGCACATATTATATATAATAATTATGATCCAGTACTTCATGATACAGTACTTGTGTCTTCACCCTCAAGTCATCCAAGATGTATATGAGTTTTCTTTCTTTGTGGGAACAGATTTGGTGAAATGCAGCATTCCATCACTTGCTCACCAATTAATCCTCTGCAATGATTGGGTGCCATCAGAATCCAACAGTTTGAAGTTAAAAACATAGCTTTTGGCTTCACAAGACATTCACTGATGGACTGGAGTAGTGTGGATTATTGTGATGTTTTTATCAGCTGTTTGGACTCTCATTCTGACGGCACCCATTCACCGCTTATAGGATCCACTGGTGAGCAAGTGATGGAATGCTACATTTCTCCAAATCTGATGAAGAAACAAACTCATCTACATCTTGGAATGGTGAGCACATTTTCTGCAAATTTGTAAATTTGTAAAAGCACTGCATTAAAACAAAGACAAATGTGTCCAACAACAAAATATTATTTTTAAAGGGGTCATCGGATGCCCATTTTCCACAAGTTGATATGATTCTTTAGGGTCTTAATGAAAATTCTGTAACATAGTTTGGTTAAAATTTCTCAATGGTAGTGTAAAAAACACCTTTTTTTTACCCTGTCAAAAACAGCTCTTTTCAGATCAAGCCGTTTTTGTAGCATTTCCCTTTAAATGTTAATAAGCTCTGCTGGCCCCGCCCCTCTCTTCCAAGCTGCTCTCAGAAAGACTGTTTACTTTAGCTGCATTCATCGTGAAACTTGCTAATTAGCATATTAGGAAAGGCGATTTCAGTCTTTGGAAAAGAAAAATGACACTTGCTTGAGTACTTGAGCCACTGTGTTCGGTCCATACCATTCTCCAACAGACTTGCCCTCTCCAACGCCCATCTGAGCTACACAAACAGGACACACAATACTCGTGACTTCAGTACCACTGCGATGTACAGTACTCACACACCGAGACTTTCAGATAGACAATGCAATGATGTGCACTTGCTGTGAACTAATGGTTTTAAACAAAACGTGCAATGGTCATTGAGAGGGCTGGGCCAATAATAATGGTCTTGAATGACAGCAACACAGCCACACACACATTTTATGCCTTACCCATCTGGTGAATAGAGTAGCAGCTATCCTTCTTGTCTAAAAAGCAGTGCAAGATGCGATGATACTCTTTGGGCTGACGTTTCTCTGCATCCCATCTCCAATCTAGAACACACAGTGAAGCAGAGAACTTCAGAGGTGCAGCATGCAATACTAGAGGTTGAAATAGGTACTGCAGTCCAAATTCAAAATACTGGAGAGAATATTGGAGAGTTGTTTCTCCCGCCCCTCCTCCTCAGACTCGACACTCACACAGGTTGCCAGATTGAGGACACGAAACAGGAACCAGCACAATTAACAATGGAAGGCAACAAACACTGTAAGTTTCATTTCTATATCAACAATCACACTGGTCACCCTTCATACAGAAATACTGAGAATACAGTGTAGTATAGGAGGAGTAGTACAGTCGCAGCTATTCCACACATCCGTTATTGGTAAGAAGCTTCCACGTTTGCTTACCTCGACCAAGGTGCCTGCTGACCAAAGCCTGTGCGAGGATCATCTGTCCACAGCGGAGCATGCAGCCCCATCCCGCGTCTGATGAAGGGCCTGTTCCTCCTGCAAACCACAGACAAACACCCTTCTCAGCGCACTAAGCATCCTCTAATCAAGACTGAAGTCAGCTCCACTCCATTTAGCTAGACTAGTTTACTTGCCACTTACCTATGGGAGAAAACTTTTTCCTATATGTGAACCACAGTCGTGACCGCACATCCGAGAGCAGCTCCGATTTCTCTGGAAAATGATCGTTGCTAATAATCAGAAATGTTTCTTGAGCGGCAAATCAGCATAGCAGAATGATTTCATGTGAAGGAACATATGACACTGAAGACTGGAGTAACGATGCTGAAAATTCTGCTTTGCGTCACAGGAATAAATTATGTTTTAAAATATATTCACATAGAAAATGATTGTAAAAATATTTCCTAATATTACTGTATTTTGATCAAATAAATGGAGCCTTGGTGAGCAGAAGAAACTTCTTTGAAAAACATTAAAACTCTGACCGCCAGTGCACCAGAGTAATGTAACAGTAAATAATGCATAGTTAGAAGCAACTAATCCGAACCCTATGGTAACTATATTTTGTTAATTAATATTACTCAGTACTTTTAGTATAATTGTATAATTACACTGTAAGAAGGACAAGAGAAACTCAGATTTAATATCTTAATTAGTGGTTAAGGAGTTAATGGCTGATGCCAATACAGAGAGCAGGGTGGCCGATACGCAAAATCCAATTTAATAAGAGCGAGTGTGTTTATATAGTTAATTAATTCTGAAAGCAAAATGCCACTACATTATGGCCTGTCTTACTTGTTTTAAGATCATAACATGCTCCCAAGATCCATACTGGCTCGTCTACATCTGGCAGGTCTTCTAGGAACTCGGAGAATACGTTGATTTGATTCTCATACTTGGCTAGAACTGGAATAATTGGTGACATGTTAGTGCTGTGACACAATCACAGTACATTTCTGATAAAACAACAACACGTAGCAGCACTTCACAATTAGGGAGTTAAGCAGAGGTACTACATCTTCTGACATCCCAACACTGGGATGGTCACAGATGCTAATGTACCATATACTTGCATATAATAAAATGACATAATCAGACACCATGTATTTACTGGGTACTCTAAGGAACTTGAACACCATGGTACATAGCATGGTAAAAGTCCACAAACGTGGTTTTACCATGGTAATTTTTTTGTTAGTGCCAGTGCCAACATACAGAGTAATAACTTTGGTCATCTGAACCACAATAACAACGACTCGTGGAGCAGACGAACTCTATTTGTCTGTATTTGCAAGTGAGAGACGCACAGGCCACTGAAGAACAATGAGAAAACTTGAAACTCAGTTACGAAATGTCCTCTTTGGGAATCCCTAGCAGATCTCACTAGACTTTTGTCGACGCTTTAGTAACTTAAAACGTCGCGTGAACGTTGTCAGCCGAACGAATCGATAAATCGCTGATCTTTTTCTTATTTTTAACCATAAATTTCCTACCTGCCTCCATCCTCATTCGTCATCGGATACAAATACAACGCGGTGCATTGTGGGTAACGCAGTCCATGTCTGAGTCGTTCTAATAGTCAACCGCGCCAGAAAAACTACACTGACCAGATTGTGAGGCTAAGACGCTGAAGTCAAATATTTGTAATCATAACATGCACTGGGGCTTGTAGTCTATTGACCCTCCATCTTTTTACGTCATTTCATTTCTATTTTCCCACAACAGAGGCTGGGAAAGCAGCGGATTTGATAAGATACGTTCAAGATATCACTCCGAGGTATTGATTTACCTTCTATAAGTTAGTATTATAAAGGAAGTTATTATTGGTCACAGTCGTGTGTTTTGTTTGTTTGCTTTGTTGAATAACATACTAGCTTGACCAAGCTAGTCCGCTAGCTCATTCGTGAAGTTTAGTTGTCATGTAATCTAAATGATATTTTCAGCATAATTAATAACCTTTATTTAATCAATGTTTACAGTTTTTGAAGCTTTAACCTATTAAATGTTTGGTGCATGACGCATCCATCATAAATACATGCTAACATAGAGATTTTAGGTATTCAGCAACACATCAAATTGGTCAAAAGGGACCATAAGACATTTATAATCTTACAAAAGATTTCATATAAATGCTGTTCTGGTTTTTTTTTGATAATAAACAGAAATGTTTCTCATATTAATATGACTGCATGATGGTTATAAAGAAATTAGAAAAGTCACATCAAAGTCGTTTTTAATTATAGCATTGTGATGTGTCATGTTGTCAGCTGTTCCAAATATGTTCCAAATGTGATTTTTATCTCCAGATCTCAGATATCAGGTGCAACATGTCCTACGTCTTCATCAATGACTCCCTGCAGACCACCGTGCCACTGCTGCAGGCCTGTATCGACGGGGATCTCGCTCACACTAAGCGGCTCCTGGAGTCCGGATTCGACCCAAACACCAGGGACTGCCGTGGACGGACCGGATTGCATCTGGCTAGAATGATTTCTGAAGATCATGTGACACTGAAGACTGGAGTAATGATGCTGAAAATACAGCTCTGATCACAGAAATAAATTATGTTTTACAATATATTCATGTAGAAAACAGTTATTTTGAATTGTAATATATTTTACAATATTTACTATATTTTTTATCTCGGTGAACAAGCGTTTTTTAACATTAAAAAAAATTTTGAACAGTAGTGTAAATGTGAAAAAGAATAAATGTGTACAGTATTATCTGGGAAGTACTTTCTGTTCAGTTGATCTCAGGATTTCTGGCCAGTCTTTCACATTCTGAAAATGATGAACTTTTATTATTCTATTAATTTTTTTCCCACTTCACTCTCTTTTTTTCTGCTGACCCCTTAGCTCCTCCTTGTGGTCTCCTGAGGGCCCCGGACCCCAGTTTGAAAACCCCTGACTAACAGTTCACATATTACAGGGCCAGTTCCATGAAATGTGGTGTCTTGCTCGATGAGGATTCATGAAGTTGCCACAAAAAGTCTGACCGCTTTATGTCCATGCTTTTTGATCTGAACAGTAATCACAATGGAGCCACTCCACTGGTGCTGGCCAAGAGACGCGGTGTGAATAAGGACGCGCTCCATCTGCTGGAGGGGCTGGAGGAACAGGAGGTGAAGGGCTTCAACCGCAGCTCCCATTCCAGTCTGGAGAAGATGCACATGGCTGAGAATGAAAAGTGAGATGATTGCCATTACCTGTTTTTATAATCCCAACTTTCGAACGTCTGAATCGTTCTTCATAAGTGTTCTCTCTCATTATGGGCTGCTGTATCTCCTGCAGTGCCATGGAGAGCCACTCTCTTCTCAACCCACACCTGCATCACAGCGATGGCGTGTTGTCCAGCTTCCGCACTACATGGCAGGAGTTTGTGGAAGATCTTGGCTTCTGGCGAGTGCTCTTGCTGCTCCTCGTCATTGCTCTGCTCTCACTCGGCATTGCGTATTACGTCAGCGGAGTCTTACCTTTCGCGTCTAATCAACTGGAACTTGTGCACTAATAATATGAAAGCTCATTAAAAACAATGATTTCTTTTTTTTTTTTTTTATCTTGCATTAGCTGATGATTGTTCCTACAGTAACCACGCTTTAAACTGTAATCATACATTATGTGCATAAATATTTTTAAAACATACAGTACACTACCGTTTAAAATATTTTTTTTTTAAAGAAATTAATACTTATATTCAGCAACACATCAAATTGGTCAAAAGGGACCATAAGACATTTATAATCTTACAAAAGATTTCATATAAATGCTGTTCTGGTTTTTTTTTGATAATAAACAGAAATGTTTCTCGAGCAGCAAATCAGCATATTAGAATGATTTCTGAAGATCATGTGACACTGAAGACTGGAGTAATGATGCTGAAAATTCAGCTTTGATCACAGAAATAAATTATGTTTTACAATATATTCATGTAGAAAACAGTTATTTTGAATTGTAATATATTTTACAATATTTACTATATTTTTGATCAAATGCAGTCTCGGTGAACAAGCGTTTTTTAACATTAAAAAAAAAAATTTAACAGTAGTGTAAATGTGAAAAATAATAAATGTGTACAGTATTATCTGGGAAGTACTTTCTGTTCAGTTGATCTCAGGATTTCTGGCCAGTCTTTCACATTCTGAAAATGATGAACTTTTATTATTCTATTAATTTTTTTCCCACTTCACTCTCTTTTTTTCTGCTGACCCCTTAGCTCCTCCTTGTGGTCTCCTGAGGGCCCCGGACCCCAGTTTGAAAACCCCTGACTAACAGTTCACATATTACAGGGCCAGTTCCATGAAATGTGGTGTCTTGCTCGATGAGGATTCATGAAGATGCCACAAAAAGTCTGACCGCTTTATGTCCATGCTTTTTGATCTGAACAGTAATCACAATGGAGCCACTCCGCTGGTGCTGGCCAAGAGACGCGGTGTGAATAAAGACGCGCTCCATCTGCTGGAGGGGCTGGAGGAACAGGAAGTGAAGGGCTTCAACCGCAGCTCCCATTCCAGTCTGGAGAAGATGCACATGGCTGAGAATGAAAGGTGAGATGATTGCCATTACCTGTTTTTATAATCCCAACTTTCGAACGTCTGAATCGTTCTTCATAAGTGTTCTCTCTCATTATGGGCTGCTGTATCTCCTGCAGTGCCATGGAGAGCCACTCTCTTCTCAACCCACACCTGCATCACAGCGATGGCGTGCTGTCCAGCTTCCGCACTACATGGCAGGAGTTTGTGGAAGATCTTGGTTTCTGGCGAGTGCTCTTGCTGCTCCTCGTCATTGCTCTGCTCTCACTCGGCATTGCGTATTACGTCAGCGGAGTCTTACCTTTCGCGTCTAATCAACTGGAACTTGTGCACTAATAATATGAAAGCTCATTAAAAACAATGATTTCTTTTTTTTTTTTTTTATCTTGCATTAGCTGATGATTGTTCCTACAGTAACCACGCTTTAAACTGTAATCATACATTATGTGACTGAATTCTAAAATATTTTTGTGTATATGTAAATAGACCTTTCATGTGCTAAAAACGTTTTTTCATTATGCTTGTGTGTTAGGAAGAATCTTTTTATTGCCTATTCTGCACCCGTTCATGCTATCGTTTCTGTTTCCAGCCCACATCACCACCTTTTTATTTTATTTAAATTATTGGATTTACACATTAAAGTTTTGTGATTGCAAAAAGTGTTTATCATGCACATACTTTAACAATGGTGTATGTGAAATGGGTTCAGGGTCATTTCTACAGTTTGGTGGATTTTATGTCCCCGTGAAACAATACGGCAGATTTTATGTAAATATTAACCAACTTTAATGCCACATGGTTTTCCATACATTACCAAAAAAAAATAATAATAGTCATAAAGCACTTAACAGACATTTTCCCATGTCACCAATCATGTTTTCTCAACTACACTTGGAAATAAAGGTTGCATATACATTTTCAAATGAGCAATTGTGCGTATTATGTACATCTACTTATTCTCTTTGATGCAAAATGCAGTTTATTATGATACATATTTTTGTAAAATATGTGTGCGTATACATATTTTACAAAAATATGTGTTACATATGTATCTAAATAACATTTAGACATGTAAAGCATTTTTTTTATCCAGTATAAATGAACATACATATACATACATTTTTTCGAAAATGCTGATCTTCTGCTAGCATGTTGTTCTTTTCTAGCTATAATGCGCTTCATTGTAAAGATTTCATAACAGAGTAGACAGACATCATAGAGTTTAAATGTGAAATGAAATGTACTTGGTCAGGATAGGTTGTACTACCCTGAACAGTGTGCTGTACAGTTTTTGGTAGACAAGCATTTTCTCCCTCTGATAAGATTTTAAAAAATGATGTTTTAACATTTTCGTCAACAAAACTCTTAATTTCGCCACCTTAGAATGCATTGATTGCATAAAAATATTATTCAATTTTTATTTTGATTGCATAAAAATATTAAAATATTATTAAATTAGATTGCATAGATTCAGTTTATGAATGTAACATTGCATTTCGCTACAGTGACCTTGAAATAATAACCGTAATCCCCGAAACGTGTTTGTTTTCATAATCAGCTATAATGTAAACAGCGTCATCCTGCGGGCAGAGACGGGCGCGTGACGTCACCGTGTTTGGTCGCGTTTGCCAACCGTCTGAACTCTGAACTCTAAAGCGAGTGAGTCAGTGAGTGCCAGTCAGACAGTTAGCCGTCCCTTCTCACTTCATCTAACTATGGTCTGAAGAGGAAACCATGAATCTCCGAGGCGTTTTTCAAGATTTCAACCCTAGGTAAGACTTGTGTGTGTTACGTGAACGATGAAACCCGACGCTTTGTTTTTAATTCGCCACCGTTCACTTTGTTAGCTTAGCTGCTAGTGTTCACCAGGCCTTTTGGATTCGTATTAGCATAGTTTCGCTGCTCAGTGAAGCAAACAGTTTTAATACTGAAACCGACTTGAGTTTAGCACTTTGGCGAAAGCCTTGACTTAAGCCAGTCTTCCTAAAGATTCTCGTTCGCGGACGTTCAAACCCTTATGAAAATTAACCATGGTTTTACTACAACTTAAACAGAAAAGAAAAAACATGGTTATTATTAATCATGGTTTTGCTACACTAACCATAGTTTAACCATGGTATTTGTAGTAAAACTGTGGTTATACAAATGGTAATCAATACGCCAAAATTACTACAATAAAACCATGGTTAATTTTCGTAGTGGTGTCAAGCGATTAATCGTATCCAAAATAAAGGTTTTTGTTTACATAATACATGTGTGTGTACTGTGTATATGTATATATAAATACAAACACATGCATGTATACATTTAAGAAAAATATGTTGTTTATATATTAAATATATTTATATAAAATATAAGAATATAAATATATACTTGTAAACATTTTCAAAAATATATACTGTTTGTGCGTGTATTTATATATACATAATAAATATACACAGTACACAATACACATACATATATTATTTTGTATGTGATTAATCGCGGTTAATCGTTTGATAGCACTAAAAGGGAAGCTTCTCAGATATTTGTTTTCTGTCTCAGTCAGGCCCGTCTGACAGAAGTCAGGTAGGTTTGACAGATGTGTGCAGCTTGTGCTCTGACCGCATGTGTGGTGTTGTTGTTGTCCTGCAGTAAGCTCCTGATCTACGCCTGCTTGCTGCTCTTCTCTGTGCTGCTGTCGCTGAGGCTGGATGGCGTCATCCAGTGGAGCTACTGGGCGGTGTTTGCGCCCATCTGGCTCTGGAAACTCATGGTCATCATTGGGGCTTCCGTGGGCACTGGGGTTTGGGCGCACAACCCACAGTACAGGTCAGACACAACTTCTCCCTGCTTATGATTAGGGTTGGGAATCGAAAATCAATTCCAATTTCAGAATCGCATACTAAAGGTCAGGAATCGGATACTTGTACAATTAAAATTTTAATTCCACCTATCAATTATTTTTAGGTGGCGAAAAGGGGCTGTTAAAATGTATTTGTCTTTGAATCATTCATTCAAGAGATTCATTCAAAAACACTGATTCATCCAGTAATGGAACAAGTAAATCTTGAAATGAAGTCACTTATTAGTATCATATTTAATGCATGGATTGCAGGGGCCTTGATCCACATGATCAAAACTGTGCTGAAAAACCTGTCGTACACAATTTACTGCATGCCTTCTGGCGTGTGCTTGATTGTTGCTTTTTTAGCAAGTGAAAGACCTTTGGTATGACTTTAGATTAGGGAACACTATTCATTATTAACTAGTTGCTTATTAGCTGCATATTACCAGCATATTGGTGCTTTATTACGTATAAAGCACATATTAATGCTTTATTCTGCATGACCATATTCTAGATCTCTTGTCCCGACCCAATACCCATAACTACTACAACAACTACCTTACTTATGGTCAATATTTGAGTTTATTGAGGGGAAACTCTTAGTTAATAGTGAACATGTGTTCCCTAATCTAATCTGTTACCAGTGTCATTCTAAAACTGTGGCATACATGCCTTTTTGCTGTGAAATCTTTCCTGATTTAAATCATTTGCTTCTTTAATAGCTTATATACTGTTATACATTGACATTTTAAGATGAACACTTACTGGACTGAAGCAGTTTAGGCTTACTTGATTATCAATACATAGTTTTCTAGAAAAACTCACGTTCATGTTCTAGTCTCGAATCATCGGGGTTTTGAGGAACGTTAATTTGTTCATCTCTCAGTCATCATTGTACTGCATCCATTATATGTTTTGATAATCAAATTAAGCATTTAAATATCATGTTGCGTATTATTGGAGATACAGAGTGACTACTGATATTTCTGTATATATGATTTTATGTAAGTAAAGATCTCGTTGATTTACATTACAAGCTACGAGAATTTCATCCTACTTTTTTGGCCATATACATCTCACGTATCAGCATCTGCACCAAAATTGCATAGTTTTTGCTCAGTTTGAGCCTCTGAATAAATCTGAGCTGATAGTGAACATGTGTTCCCTAATCTAATCTGTTACCAGTATCATTCTAAAACTGGCATACATGCCTTTTTGCTGTGAAATCTTTCCTGATTTAAATCATTTGCTTCTTTAATAGCTTATATACTGTTATACATTGACATTTTAAGATGAACACTTACTGGACTGAAGCAGTTTAGGCTTACTTGATTATCAATACATAGTTTTCTAGAAAAACTCACGTTCATGTTCTAGTCTCGAATCATCGGGGTTTTGAGGAACGTTAATTTGTTCATCTCTCAGTCATCATTGTACTGCATCCATTATATGTTTTGATAATCAAATTAAGCATTTAAATATCATGTTGCGTATTATTGGAGATACAGAGTGACTACTGATATTTCTGTATATATGATTTTATGTAAGTAAAGATCTCGTTGATTTACATTACAAGCTACGAGAATTTCATCCTACTTTTTTGGCCATATACATCTCACGTATCAGCATCTGCACCAAAATTGCATAGTTTTTGCTCAGTTTGAGCCTCTGAATAAATCTGAGCTGTTTTTTCCTCCATATTCTGAGTCTGAGTATATCATACTTTATGACCCATAAAAGCCTGATTTATTAAATATGACACAAAATGCAAAATACATGTGCAACTTTTTTATTTTGTCTAAAGGTAATGTATCAGGCTTTATATGGTTAAGGACCCTGATACACTTTCCCAGTCTTGTTTAGCATAATTTATGTGTATACAGTGTCAAAATAATGATTTTTTAAATGTTATTTCGGCTTCTGTTGAAGGTAAAGTCTTGCCAGCACACTAGTAAACTTTGTGAGAATGCCATATCATGTTGCCTTTATGACTTAAAGGGACAGGTCACCCAAAAATGAAAATTCTGTTATCATTTACTCACTCGCATGTTGTTTCAAACCTGTATGAGTTTCCGAACAGTTGACGGTAGCCGTTGACTTCCATAGTATTTTTTTTCCATAGTATGGAAGTCAATGGGGACCAGCAGCTCTTTGGTTACCAACATTCTTCAGAATATCTTCTTTTGTGTTCAGCAGAAGATAGAAACTCATACAGGTTTGGAATAACATGAGGGTGAGTAAATGATGACCGAATTGTTCTTTTTGGGTGACCTGTCCCTTTAAGGAAGTGTGATTTTGGTGATGCAGTAAGTTGTCGTCTTTAGGGCTGAGGGTGAGACCTGCGTGGAGTTTAAGGCCATGCTGATTGCTGTGGGGATCCACCTCCTCCTGCTCACCTTCGAGGTGCTGGTGTGTGACCGTGTGCAGCGGGGTTCACACTTCTGGCTTCTGGTCTTCATGCCGCTCTTCTTCGTCTCGCCCGTCTCAGTGGCGGCGTGCGTGTGGGGATTCAGGCACGACCGGTCGCTTGAGGTATCAGCCGTGATTTACAATCACAGGAGGAAGATTTGTCTGTAACAAACTACCACGACCATTTTCAGTACGGTTGAAGTCGAACAAGTTATGTTGAGGTCATACTTCACGTCAAAATAAAAATAAGAAATTATATTTTATGCATAGAAAACAAAGCCTGATTTTTGCTTTTTTTACATTGACCGTAGTTTCATGACAATTTAGTTATTCCCATTTGTCGCAGTTGTTTTCATTACAATTATATTTTTAATCTTTGGTTTATGGGTCAAAGACGAGATTTGCATTTTGCATTTTAAATTTACAAAAGTGATTGTATATACATAGGAAGCATATTAAATAAAGCATCTACTTTAATGTTTCAAATAACATTTGTGAAAATAAAATGTCAAAATAAATGATGTCAAAATGACAACATTATTGTTGTTTCATTTTTTTTATGTAAAAATGAAACGACATACTTATTCTGATCTCTGCTTATTAAAATATATAAAAGAAAAAGTGATCACATTAAACTTTACTATATGTGACCCTGGAGCACAAAAGCAGTCATAAGTAGCAGAGGTATATTTGTAGCAATAGCCAAAAATACATTGTATGGGTCAAAATTATTTATTTTTCTTTTATGCCAAAAATCATTAGGATATTAAGTAAAGATCATGTTCCATTAAGATATTTTGTAAATTTCCTACTGTAAATATATCAAAACTTAATTTTTGAT
>NW_015632469.1:230248-235035 GCF_001515625.1 Sinocyclocheilus rhinocerous
ATTTTTTTGCACCCTCAGATTCCAGATTTTCAAATAGTTGTATCTCAGCCAAATATTGTCCTATCCTAACAAACCATACATCAATGGAAAGCTTATTTATATAAATCTCAATTTCGAAAAATTGACACTTATGACTGGTTTTGTGGTCCAGGGTGACATATTTTAAATGATTAATAACTTGTTGCTGACAAATGGGTAAAATCTAGTGGGTTGAAGGACAGTGGTAAAGATTTAAAATTACAATTAATTAGTATTTTAGGGGCTGCACTGTGATCCTTAAAGACAGTCATTAAATGACATCTAATGATCCTTGTTTTAAATAAACCTGACAAGATTTTTTGGTATTGGTATTTTCGTCTTTGACATATATAATATAATATAATATAATATATATAATGGTTTATAGAAAAGAAAACTAAATAATAATTACCTTTTTTATTATACTTTTGTACTATGGTAAAGAAAAAAAGTTGTCACAATTACTCCTAAAACAGGCTCTATTTCCTTTATAAACAATGATTTCTAATTTCTTTGTTTTTTTTATTGATATATGACCCACAGTTCTTGTGAGATTCACCCACATGATACCAAGCATATCTCCCTAAGCATGTCATGTTTACAAACAGAAGAATTGTGTTTATCTTTGTGTTTCCAGAAATGAATCGTGCCTGATTGTACACTCTTTGTGTTGTTTCATCAGCTGGAGATCCTGTGCTCTGTAAATATTCTTCAGTTCATCTTCATCGCTTTGAGACTGGATAAGATCATCAGCTGGCCGTGGTTGGTAAGGACGGCAGCCACACTCATTTACTGCTGCCATATCATCAGTCACCTGCAGCTGGGCCACCAGCTTCGTAATCTGAGCTCTGTGTCTTGTTATGAGAGTAAGTGCCGTGTCTTTTCCAGGTGGTGTGCGTGCCGCTGTGGATTCTCATGTCCTTCCTGTGTCTGGTGGTGCTCTATTACATTGTCTGGTCTGTGCTCTTCCTGCGGTCCATGGATGTCATTGCCGAGCAGCGGCGCACACACATCACCATGGCAATCAGCTGGATGACCATAGTGGTGCCCCTGCTTACCTTTGAGGTTTGATTCCAGCATCATTCAGTTTTTGCTTGATTGTGTTTATGCAATAAGTAAGCTGAAGACACTCGGCATGTCTTGGGTAGAGATCAGCCCATACTGATTTTAAACCAGTCTAGAAACGGATTATCTTCATGTGTGTGTCCTTTACTCAATATACAGGACCTGTATTTAATAACCGTTTTAGTCATGCTTTTTTGCACATTAGTAACTAAATCAATATATATATATTATTATTATTTAATTCAAAAGTTTGGGGTCGGGAGGATTTTTTACTTTTTCTTTTTTTCTTTCTTTTTGTTGAAAGAAATCTCTTCTGCTCACCAAGGCTGCATTTATTTGATTAAAATACAGTAAAAACAGTAATATTGTGAAAATATATATATTTTTTTTTACATTTTAAAATGTAATTTATTCCTGTGATCAAACTGAATTTTCAGCATCATTACTCGCATGATCCTTCAGAAATCATTCTAATTTACCATACAACCGTATGGAGCCTAATAATAATCATACATTCTAAAAAAAAACAGAAATATATCACCACAATCACGAAGTCTGTATGATCAAAACTATTACGGCAAATGTTTTACTTAAAGGGGTCATATGATGCGATTTCAAGTTTTCCTTTCTCTTTGGAGTGTTACAAGCTGATTGTGCATAGATAAGATCCCTAAAGTTGCAAAGACTAAAGTCTCAAATCCAAAGAGATATTCTTTATCAAAGTTAAGACTCGACCACTCCTTCCTAAAACGGCTCGTTCTAACACGCCCCACATGTCTACGTCCACTATGTGGAAACATTTGCATAATGCCGCCCAAATGTGCAAGCAAAGAAAGAAGGCGTGGTTTCAGGAACGCAGTTAGTGTTGAAGCAGCCATGTCAGGGAGACGCTGTGTGTTTCTAGGCGAAAGCAAAAGCACTTTATTTGGCCTTCCAGAAGTAGATGCATTAGGAATCTTTAAGATTACTTACAACAGGATTACATGACAGCTGCTAGTAACTTCCCACATACTGCTGTTTTCCAGTGTTTTTACCATGAGCAAAGCAATGTCTGAAATGACATGTGACAATCCGCCTTGTGTGCAGCAGTAGCTCTACTTCACTAAATGTATTTCCATTATTTGAATATGGCTACAGACACGCCCGACACAGAGATTGAGAAGTCACCAGTTTGGCTTCCCTGTGAAGTACAAAAATAACATGTGGGCAGTTGACAAGACAACAAGGCCTCTACGATCTACATACTGCAGGTTTATGATGCTTTTTGGGATGTCTGGTTTGAAATGAATGGGGTGATGTGTACTTCAGGTTATAAACATCTGAACAACCATCTTTTATTAAGCTATCCTGTAATTTATCAACTAAAAACTCACTTGGATCCTGTTTCATTTTTGCTGGCAGTAATTTCAGCTGTCATCTGGAGCTCTGTAGAAACATATTTTTCAGGACATGTTTTTAAACTTTCAGAATCTGTGTTGTGAATAAGAAAATTATAATTTGCCTTTTTCTGAAAAAACTGAATGGGAAAAATACTTCTGGGAGCTATGAAGTAGTTCAAGGTCTGTTGACCATATTTCTGTTCCACATCTCTTTGTCAAAATATTTTAGTTGAATACTCACATGCACCAATATAAGCTATGTGCAGTGTATCAGTTGACCGGATATTAAAGGAATAGTTCACCCAATAGTTTACTCAATAGTAGTGTTTTGTTTAATTGATTATTAATATGATTTCATTTATGCAGCTGTTTTGTGAGCTTTATAGATCCAGGGTTGATTTTCATCAGCGTTTGTGTTGTTTTCAGATTCTTCTCGTTCACAAGCTGGATGGTCATTATAACTCCAGCTACGTCCCGGTGTTTGTTCCCCTCTGGGTTTCTTTGGTGACTCTAATGGTGACAACGTTTGGCCAGAAAGCAGGCAATCACTGTACGTGACACGTGTTACTTACACTGCTGTTCAAAAGTTTGGGATCAGTAAGATTTTGAATGTTTTAAAGAAGTTTCTTAAGCTTAACAAGGCTGCATTTATTTGATCAAGAATACAGAAAAACACTAAAATTGTAAAATATTATTAAAATTTAAAAGAATGTTTTTCTATTTTAATATACTTTAAAATGTCATTTATTCCTGTGATGCAAAGCTGAATTTTCAGTATCATTAGGTTTGGGTTATCCTTCAGAAATCATTCTAATATACGGATTTATCAATGTTGAAACAGTTGTGCTGCTTAATGTTTTTTGGAATGTGTGATACGTTTTTTTCAGGATTCTTTTATGAATAAAAAGTTAAAAAGAACAGCATTTATTTAAAATAGAAATCTTTTGTAATAATATACACTACCGTTTAAAGATTTGGGGTCAGTAAAATTTTTAATGTATTCTTTAAAAAAAAATTACGACTTTTATTCAGCAAGGATGGTTTAAATTGATAAAAAGTGATCAAAGTAAAGACTTATATTGTTAGAAAAGATTTCTATTTTGAATAAATGCTGTTCTTTTTGAACTTTTTATTCATCAAAAAATCCTGAAAAAAGTATCGCAGGTTCCAAAAAAATATTAAGCAGTGATGAAATGAATGTAAATTATATTTCAAGTATATTAAAATAGAAAAGCGTTATTTTAAATTGCAGCACTATTTCACAATGTTATTGTTTACTGTATTTTTGATCAAATAAATGCAGACTTGATGAGCATAAGACTAATTAAAAAAAAATATATAAAAAATCTTACTGACCCCAAACTTTTGAACCTCTTCTTGCTACTCATTCTTTATAACGGCTTGACAAGAATGATTCAGAACTGTTTGCAAATAATTTTTAAATAAAAAATAATTCATCAAAACTGGATATGCTAGTCTATAATGTATCATACCGTTTAGCTTTCTAAGAACTACATAGTGGTGTGTGCTAAAGTAGGCATTACTAATACTATTTTTCTTATTTGTAATGAGTGATTTAAACAAACCCCAAACCTTAAGTGATACATTTTGCCATGTAACTCATCACACATGATTTGTTTCCCTCTCACTCGCATTTTCTTCTGGACATATCACAAATGATTAGCGCAAACCATTTGTTCCATATTTGTATTTAGTTTGTTTTAAAGGCACAATATGTAATTTTCGCTGCTAGAGGGCGCGTATTCAAAATAAACAAATAGACAAAGGCGTTGTTTGATGACGCTGTGACTGAGTGTGGAATCATGGGAGTTCATCCCCACAGCTGATGCAATCCGACGGGACTCAAGCAGAAATCATGTTCATGGAAGAGCTAATGATTTATTAACGTAGTAGAATGAAGCAGGGTGAGGCTGAAAGCCGCCGAAGCAAAACGAGGCCACTGAACGAGCGCGACACATGGCTCAAAAGCAGCGGAGCTTTTATTATGACACAGTCGAGCGCTTCCGCTGCTTCCGGTCGTGCGTATGTGGGGTAAAGCAGCGCTGTTTTATCATACGAGATACATTTAGTTCTGTTATAATGCTACTCTGTGCGGTCGTCACCGGTCTATTAAAACGCACAACATATTAAAGCGTGTTTCCATGTTTTCTACTAAACAAAACCGAGGGAAATCGAGGGGTTATGACGTCATTAGCAGGCGACACAATGACACTATAGACACGCTCCGTGCTTCTAGTTAAAATTGCTTATTTCTCTGGATTTAAACATTCTTCGAAACATTTGGGATAATGTAAGTACACAAGT
>NW_015632469.1:235092-255509 GCF_001515625.1 Sinocyclocheilus rhinocerous
CAATGACACTATGGACACGGTCCGTGTCACTAGTTAAAATTGCTTATTTCTCTGGATTTAAACATTCTTTGAAACATTTGGGATAATGTAAGTACACAAGTCAGCAAAATATATAACACTGTTCTAGTGGTTTTTGGATATTTTAATAAAAAAATCTTACATATTGTGCCTTTAAATGAAAAAATCATGCAAAAGGAAATGATAATGTACTGTATTTGGTTTCAGTGTTGACTTGAGCTCTTCTTCTCTCATTTCCCTCTGTATCAGGGTGGTTTGGCATTCGCAAAGACTTCTGCCAGTTTCTTCTCGAACTCTTCCCCTTCCTGAGGGAGTATGGCAACATATCCTATGACCTGCACCACGAGGACTCCGAGGTGTCCGAGGAATTGCCCATCCACGAGGTGCCTAAAATCCCTCCCATGCTTCGTAAGAAGACGGGTGTGGTGGTCACCCAAAGTCCTGGGAAATACTTTGTGCCGCCTCCCAAACTGTGCATCGACATGCCAGACTAACATTCAAAGCTCTGTCCTCGTTCGGCTGTTCATGAACAGTATAGCACTATGCGCTGGGCTCCGCTTCAGGACGTACCATTTACGAAGAAAAATCCAATCTACACAGATGCTTCTCCTGAGACTCTTAAGGAAAGACTCTTAAGCTCAAATACTGACTCCCAAGCGTTTTGTATACCATAGCCTTGTGTCTGTAAAATCCATAGATGGGACCTGTTGCCTTCTGGAGCGGATCTTTGAACTTTCCAGACAACTCAAAGTCAAAGGACTCGCCGAGAGACCGTCTAATCTGTAAATAAGCAAAGTGTTTCGTTTTTTTACCAGTTGTGTGTTTTCTGTATTTTAAATCCATGTGTGGTGTAGGCATTCAGTTACTCATCCGTCGGTCTTAGCTACATCTAAACATTCGTTCTGAATCTGCAAGATTTTTTCTCTGTGGGAACACACGACGGTTCCTCATTTACACTGTGATTGCAGCCTTTTCTGTGGAAGAAAATCATTGGTATAAAAGCATTATTTACGTCAATCATTTCTGCATCTGATAGGCTGCTACCATATGTGACTGAGGCTAGCCAATGAAAACCATTAGAAGACTGAGGTTTTCAATGCAGAACTCTCCAGACTTTCACTCCAGTGTGATACATACTGATTTCACACCCCGTACAGTTAGTAGGTAACCTTTCTTGAAAATATAACCACTACCTGTATGTTCCCTGTCATTTCAGTCCATTGAGTTGGCCTCTTACAGTAACAGTTTTCTTTTAATCCCCTTTTAATTGCTATTTAAGTGTTGACCAGTTGCAGTATGTTGCCTATATCCTACACCCAGATCTGAAAACTTGTATTTTTATGTTGGATACTGTCATGCAAGACAATATGAAATATTGTCCTCTTGTTCAATGGCTAGCAGACATTGACTTAATTCACTTTCTCAGCTGGTCTGAGTGAATAGCCATAGAAATGTGGATGTGGACCAATATTACGGTTTCATTCCCCACTGTACACATTAACCACTCTCGACGTCCAGTGTGTCCATTCCTTTGTAAAGGCAAGACATACCGTAGCTCTCGACAGTGCCTCACATTAAAATGTTATCATGCAAAAACTGTGTGAATCTTTTCACGTTTTAAAATTTGGAATTATCCATTATCTTGCATTTATCACATATATTATTGTTTCCTTTTTGAATGACGGGTGCTTGCTAAGGCTCACACTTAGAGTCAGGAGTTTATTCAAGTATTCAGTATAGTAGTAACTTGCAACTCTTTCTGCCGTCAATCGTGTGCTATTCAATTTTTCTGTCGTTGGTTATTCAATTATTCGAAAAACTTTTTTTTATGACACTTTAAAAATACGTAAATATCAACAGAGCTTAAGTTACTTTAAAATTGTAATCCGTTACGGATTCCAAATTACACAGCAAAAGTTGTAGTTAGTAACATAATCCATTACGTTACACATTCTAGGTAATATAATCGGACTAGTAGTTTTGGATTACTCGTTTATCACATTGATTTAAACAGGTTAATCTTGTACCATCTTGATATAAAAATACAAAGAAGAAAATATATTCCATTCATTGTTATTAACAATCATGAAGTGCATTAAACATTACATTATGTCAAGGTTTCCCAAACTAGTTCGTAAAGGAACTGCAGGGGGTTTGTGAGTTTAATGAAAAGCTAACAATTAAATCATAAACGTTAAAATAAATAATTTTAAAACATAACCAATCAAAATAAAACACTAAAAACGGAAATATTTAGTTTGTTTACCTGAAAAAGAGGTTCAGATGACAAAAAAAGTTTGGGAATCCCTGCATTAAATGTAAATTAAGAAATAAAGTGAATTTGTGCATTTTAATGTGTTTGAAAGACGAAAGCCTCCCAAAGACAGTAATACGTGGTTGAATAACCTACTGATTGAAATAAAAATGAATGTATTCATCAGTAGTTGAAGCAATGTTGAGAAAACGCTTCTTAAACGTGAAATGATTTCTGTAAATCCAGGGGTCAAAAAACAAGTAAGAAAAATAGGCCAAACTGCTCAAACAATTTTGTACCTTTGCACTTTATTTGTGGCCTCTGGATAATACATTTATATGAGCAGTTTGGCCTATTTTCGTGTGCGGATCTTATTTGTTTTTTGATATTTGAACTATTTTCGGTTCTACGCACCGCCAGATGTTTATGAACTTCATTGGAGTTGGGCTTGTGTCTGGCGCTACGCTTTTTCCAGTCTCTTCAGTTGTAAATCCAGCAGTCAAATGCAGTGTGGCGTCTCAATTTTCTGTGTAATTATATTTACCTGACTATAGTGACTGGTCTTTGTGTGAATGTCCAAACTGGAAGACTTTCATATATAAGCGGTAGGCTACTTTAGAAAGGAAGATTTAAAAGATGGAAAAGAGGAATTAGGGAGAATCAGTAAATTATGAAAGTATTGTGAATTTCTTAATTTTTGGAATCTGATGTGCAATTTCCCCCTTTTTTAATAATTGACGTTTAAACATATAAAATCTAAAAGTAAATCCACACTGTCCTTTAGGGGGACATCTTCCCCCTTCTTACCTCTCTTAAGAGAGAGAGCATAAAAGTTTATCACTTATCTTTTTATAACAGAAGAGTTGAAGACAGAGTGTACGCATCTTCATTCTGTTCAAAAGTTTTCACCCCCCGGCTCTTAATGCATGGTTTTTCCTTCTGGAGCATCAGTGCGCGTTTGAACCTTCTGTAATAGTTGCATATGAGTCCCTCTGTTGTCCTCAGTGTGAAAAGATGGATCTCAAAATCACACAGTCATTGTTGAAAATGGTTTAAATACACAAAAATGCTGGAAAACCAAAGAATTTGTGGGACCTGAAGGATTTTTCTGTCTAGGACAACTGTTCAGGACAAACAAGGGACTCATGAAGAACTATCACTAAACAAAAACACACAGCTGTGGATCATTCAGGCAACAACACAGTATTAAGAATCAAGGGGATGTAAACTTTTGAACGGGGTCATTTTTATAAATTCAACTATTATTTTCTCTTGCGGACTATATGTAAACATCTTTTATGTGAAATATCTTATTCAGCTCAGTACTAAATAAACAATAACATGCATTTTGCATGATCCCTCTTATTTTGGTAAAATAATTAACATTTTGCAGATTCTGCAAGGTGTATGTAAACTTTTGACATCAACTGTAAATAGGCTATATCAAGGCAACAGCATGGAGAAATGTGTGTGGTGAAGCTTTTTATTATTATTATGCAACAAAAGAACAAGATATACAAATACAAAGACAGAATAAGAACAAAAGGCAATGAGGGTTACATACATTAATCCATAGCATACTATGTTAGCTTATAAGAACACACACCATGAAATAGTCTTACATGCAATAAAATTATTAGAGTTTCTTAAATCTTAAGTATCTTTTTTTTTAATCAAAAAAAGTTTTCTTTGAAAATGTACATTTATGAATGTAAAATTTGGCAAGAAATAGCAATAAATTAATACATTTAAAGTGATAAGGGTCTAGATTCAACGAGTAACCAAAAACGCATTTTTTGGGGGGTTATACAGAAGTTTAAACATAAATAATTTTTAACAAAATTAGAAAAGTCCACCCCGAGCAGTTCACAGTGTGTGGTGAAGCTCCTGATGGTGGCAGCAGCGTTAGTGACGCAGTGTCTGTGTGCTCCACCCAACGGCCAGAGCTGAAGCACAAAACAACTCCGCGAGCGCTGCGCGAGTCATGGCGGCAAAGAGGATCTCCTGAAGAACAAACTCTCCGCAAACTCTCGCCAAAAGCGTGTAACAAGCCACCGACGACCGTCTGGATCTCATACAAATAACAAAAAGTCCGCCTGACGAAGGAATTATGGTCACCGAGTGTCGACTTTAAAGCTAGCAGAGCGCAGCTAGCTCAAGAGTTTGGCGTCGCGACGAGTTTCGCGAACAGTGTGAATAGAGTGTAAATATAGTAATATATGTAATTTAATACAAAGTAGTGTGAGAAAAAGAACTCTTTAAGTGTCTCTCCGAGAGTTTATTCGCTGTGTAGTGTGTCTGTGGACGGGTGGAGATGGCTCAGTCGCCGGTAGCTGTTCAAGTTCCTGGAATGCAGGTGAGTTTGTGTGGAAAGGTAAAGCCAGGCCATCATCATCATAATCATAGGCTAACCTGCATTACTCATGAATCATCCATGTTGCATCTTTACATTCGCTTCTGTCAGTTCTTTAACAACTTTTCAAAAAAGTACCATTTTTTAAATCGTACTATAGAAAAGCCATGTTTTTGTGCACGTACCACTGTATTCTTTTAGATTATTTAAAGTGCCATGGTACACGCATATGGTAATTATCTACTACCAATGTAAATGAGTAAATGTTATAGTACCATGGCATTATCCTCTGATACCTGCGCAATAGTAATTTAGCGATACTCTTTTTGTTATGGCATAACTTACTTGTGTCTATTCAAGTTAAATGTGTTGTGTAGGACGACGAAAGTTGTTATAAACTGTTGTCAAATGTGACCATGGCCCACAAAACCAGTCATAAGGGTCAGTTTTTTTTAAATTGAGATTTATACATCATCTGAAAGCTGAATAAATAAGCTTTCCATTGATGTATGGTTTGTTAAGATAGGACAATATTTGGCCGAGATACAATTATTTGAAAATCTGGATTCTGAGGGCGCAAAAAAATCAAAATATTGAGAAAATCGCTTTTAAAGGGGTCATATGATGCGATTTCAATTTTTCCTTTCTCTTTGGAGTGTTACAAGCTACTTACGACTGGTTTTGTGTTCCAGGGTCACATATTACAATGCTAGATTATGAAAAAAGTAAATGTCTCCAAGTTAAGTAATACAAAACAGACTGTGGTGAGTGGGTGCAGGTGTCCCTCATTAGCAATCACTCCACCGGCCTCGCTCCGTTCCCACGGCTCTCGGCCCCGCCCCCACTCGTCACACAGACATTGATTTTGTTTTTAATATTAATATGCAGTTCACACTTCACAGTTTACTGGACATTTGAATTTGAGCTCATGATATCTAATGTCATTCTGATTTATAAAAATGTGACAGTTTCTACTGTAGTTACTGCTACATGGGAAATATTAAAATGATTGGTGACTCATGTTTAGTAGCATTATGTTTTTATATTAATTATAGCATCATTATATGTTTCAGAAATTAGAAACACCAATGAGCAACATGCATCTGATATCTAATTATTTCCTTGAGCTGTTTTCCAGTATGTTGCATTAAGGAGCATATTAATGGATTCTAAGTGTATTTATTTGTGTATATGACTGAATGGATGGCTTAGTCACTATGAGCTGATTTGTGGTCCGGATCAGTCTATATTTGGATATCTCTATGCTCCTGGTCTAATGATGGAGCAGATATTTGTGTATAAGGTGGCATCTGCTCCCTAAAGGTGTGCTAGCACTCACTCTTGTTCCCATCTCTCTTTATAAAGCATAATGAGTCTGCTTTTGCTGCTCGTGATCTAGGACAGTGATGTAATCCTTGTGTTTTAAGCTGTTTTGTGTGACAGCCTTCCTTGCAGCACAGGAAGTCTGAATGTGGTTCCGTTTTGTGGCCGCTGTCTCAACTTCACACTCGGTAGACGCTTGGAATCAAGCCGTGTTTGGTTGGCGGCGCATTAGAACTTCAGCTCTGTTCCTTTTTTGATAACAGACGGAGGTCAGAAATGTCACTGATCCAGAACACCACAACTAAGCATGTGCTCCTTCCTGGAATAACACACACACACACACACACACACGTACGTTGACTTCTCTGCTATGACAACTGGGTGGTATTGTTAATCATTATGCACAGCAGATGGGTAACAGAGGTGGGTAACTTTGCTCATTAATGTTACACTTGTGACGCCTTTTTAATGTTTATTTTGTGAGTCTGCCTGGGGTTTAAAGTGCAATTATTCTAAATAGGCGATACAATTGTCCAATCATAGAAGTGATGTGTTATAGCTCCAGAAGTATGAAGGAGTGTCGTTCTCAGGCGTAGTGTCTGGGTGTGGCCTGCAAGGAAGTGTTTCGAGCGCTGGTTTCCCATGGTTAACACCCGCGTCAGGTACAGCGAAAGTCTGAAGGAACACGATGACAGCTTGTTGTGTCATGTAGTGCACATGGGTACGTTTTCCCAAATGCATTTCCACAGCCCCTGAGGTGTGTACCTCTTTGTTGCCAGTTCATGTGTTTGTATAGTGGAGGAAATGCATCCAGCTGATAAATCTTGTGGGGTACGTTCACACCCTCGTTGCAAGCTTGTTAACATACAGATAGCCTGGTCATTAACGTACCGGTCTGTGCACAGCGGTTTATCAGAAGGACGCAGACGGTGGAGCAGGGTATGGCTCATCACTGCTGCTTCACTGGATCTAAACCGCATCGGAGATGCCCAAAGACCAGTCTAATTGGACGTGAATTCTAACTATACAAGCCACATTCGGTGTTTAAATAAATTATTTTACCACAAAACCTGTCACTGCACATTATCTGAATTTGCAAATCAAGCAAAAAAGTATCATGGTATTCTTAGAATTTTGGTAGACAGCAATTATGGATGCAAATTTTGGTGAATTCTTTTAAACGGTTAACCAGTTAAAAAGGTTAACCAACAATTATCAAACATGTCATAAATGCAGAATTTGGGGTGAGAGATATAAGCAAAAGCCATATTTTCATATTCTTTAATATTTGGTTGCAGATGATATCACAATGTGCATGTTTTTGAAAAACTTAATAAAAAAACTACTAAAAAAAAATATAGGTCCTTATGTCAGTTTCCAAATGAATGAGTGTCAATGTTGCAGAGTTAGTCATTATTCAGCTCAAGTTTTGTTCTCATCTGATAGCATCAGTGCAGTTGAATCGACAATATTACTAAATATTAATGGTCTTTTAAGCCCAAATTGCAAAGAAATCAGCTTTATAAACTAGTCCGTTTTAAAAAGGTGCATTAAGTGGTAATGCCTCAATGGCGTTAGATGCTGCACTGCCATCTATAGATGTGGATCTGCATGATTGTCTTTGAGTTTTTTGTAAATTACACTGATGCTAGTGAGATTTAGAGAGTAGTCTACGCAATAATTAATTATCTTACCTGTCCAAAAACGTTTTTGTTGGGCGTCCATTCTCATGATTTTCTCCATCAAATATTTATACCTTGTGTTGGACACACATGTTTGCTCTCGTTTTTTTTTTTTTTAATTCTGTCTTATTGCTACAGAGCGTTTCTTCTTGTCTCCACTAGTAAAGCATGATAGTAAGTGTATCCAATGACTTATTTTTACTCCTTGCATTTACAAACAACACTATGCTACTAGAATATATACAAAGACAGCAACCAGTGAGCGTGAGGATTCACTCCGATGTTTAGTGAAACACCATAGGTCATGTCATTTCAACAGTGAAATACATTGCACCATAATTAGCCCTTGTGTGTCAATTTAAACAAGTTAGAGGACAATGTCAAAAAGTCAGAACGCCGATTAGGAAAAACATTCATTCTGATGCATTATTATTTTTGTGCAGTGTCAGATTATTTTAAACTACCTTATACACACACACACACACACACACACACATATTTCTCAACACTCGCATACAGAACACACTCTTGATATCCATACCAATAATTCCATAATTTCAATTCAGTTGGCCTTTTTTCAGCAGAAGCACAAAACAGGAAAAAGTGAGTATTTGCTCCATGTGTACTATCAGGTGGAAAATAGTAAAAAAATTTAAAAATTGTAAATTTTGAAGGCTCACCAACAGAATAAAAGGCTATTAACAAAGGATGCATGATTTAATGCTTAAATGGCACTGGTGTTAAATAATTTAAATATTTTAATGGGTGTCCGTGGAAACATTTTTTTTCCTTAAGGTTCTGAGTGCAATTTTTTTGTGCCCAGTGTAAAATAGATTTATAAAAGGAATTGATGGTAAAATATTTACATTCCAATAAAAATACACTTTTTTTGACTAACTGTATGCTGTTTGCATTAACACAGCCAAAATCAGAAAACTAAAAGACAAAAATGTCCCTAAGGATGCACAAGGGTTAAAACATTTTTATAGGAAACTTAAGAGAAACTATATAGGCCTATCGTTATTCAATATAAATGCCTGGTTAATCCAGTAAATACATTGATTCAAGTTTCATGAACCTTCAGTTTCACTAAATTTTCTTCAAAACAGACATAGGTGAAATTATTGCAGTTCAGTAAGGGTGCTTTCACACCTGGCCTGTTGTTTCGGAACCTGGTGCGTTTCCCCCCTTAGCTCGGTTCGTTTGGGCATATGTGAACATGGCAATCTCGCTCGGATCCGCGCCAAAACAATCGGTCTGAGATCGCCTGAACGAGGTGGTCTCGGCTCGATTGAAAACGAGCACTGGAGCGGTTCGGTTGTAGTGAGAAAGCAATCCGATCCAACGGAACAACAAATTAGGCTACATCACAATTTATGATGGGTAATTATGTAAGTTCCATAAAAAACATTAGCTTTGTTGTTTTGCTAATACCTCAAAATTAAAGGCAGAGTAAGTGATTTTTCAAAACAACAATAAGCCCGCAAAGCTGTTGTCGTTCCATCCTGACGGAGGACAGCCGTGACAGCTAGTGGAATCCCGGAAAATGAACCGTGAAACGTTGACCAATGAGAGAACAGTTTACTCGCACGTGACTTGTATTAACAAATTTGGTCCGTTTAGAAACTTTGACGTGTGAAAGCGAACCGCACCAAGAATAAAAAGCAACATTGTAATAATTGTAATCCCTGTTTCGGAACAAAGCAATCGATCTACAGGTGTGAAAGCACCCTAAGTGAGCTACAATCTCCAATCTTCATGCAGTCAATGACTTGTCAGACCGATTTAAACCGTTAAACACTGGTAATACCATTTTCCAGGTTTCTCACAATGCTCTCCCTTTTCCATATATTGTGAATATGGATTTGACTATATTGGATAAGTGGATAAGTCACCAACTTCAGACACAGATTGATGGTGGAATTTATCAAGTGTTGGGAAGGGAAGTGTTTGAAAACAGCCGCCTGTCAATAGTTTCATTATCAAATTTATGTTACATTCCAAGTGATGCCTTTGTGGAGCATTTAGAAGAGAAAAACTGAAATACCGATGAGGGTCAAGCAAAGTGCATGTTTCTCACCGCGCAAATCCTGTTCAATGGAGCCTGTGATTGCCATTGTATTTTACTTCAACCATGAAACATTATGCATGTTTATATACTCATTCAACTGTGTGTGTGTGTGTGTGTGTGTGTGTGTGTAATTGACAGCAAGCAGGATATGGCTTTCTAGTGCATAAAGGTGCCCTTGAACATATGCACATGCGTCGGACAATCTATCCCTCCCCAACTCCCGTAAATAACCTTGTTTTGATTTCATGCAGACTTTTCATGTGGACTTTAAAGCTAATAAACAGACTAAACGCAACAAAACTCCGTATTGGATGCGGTGAAATAACTGTATCTGCAATAGGTAACCGATACCAGTTAAACCGCTGCATATATTGATTTGTAGAGCTCCCCTCCCAAAGGTTTCTTGGAATATTATTGATTAACCCAATGTGGCATTGGCATTCTCTCTGATATAAACACTTACGAACTACTTGTCTTTGATCTTCATTGTTCCTTGTTGAGCCTTTTGTAAAACTGAAGGAAAATAATCAAGCAACTGTACATGTTTTTGGTGCAGTGAAACATGGTTTATAAAGAAAGGGAGAGGTCTTTTAGTGTTGAATATCAGAGATTTTATGTTAATAGTCTTATTTTATACTATAAACTTGCATTCCAAATATGTGATTACAGCAAATTTACCTGAGATGTATAGTTAACCAGTTGACTACCTAATCTAGTCAACTCAAACTAACTCTGTAACTTTTGTATTCCAGAACAGCCGAACAGACCCTGAGGAGTTGTTCACTAAACTAGAGCGTATCGGGAAGGGCTCGTTCGGTGAGGTGTTCAAAGGCATCGACCGCCGCACTCAAAACGTAGTGGCCATCAAGACCATCGATCTTGAGGAGGCAGAAGATGAAATCGAAGACATCCAACAGGAGATCACCGTACTCAGCCAGTGTGATAGTCCTCATGTTACCAAATACTATGGCTCTTACTTAAAGGTATGGATTGACTTTGACTTTTTCCACACATTAGCTGTGCTAGTAGTGTTGTCACAATAACAAAATGTCAGTAGTGGGTGCCAATAACAGTAAAATTCCTCAGTTCTTGGTATAGCAAAAACTATTGGAACTCTATCTGAGACCAATTTAAAAAAAAAAAAGAATTCTATGTTAATTATTAATGATAATAATAAGTAAGTAATACATTAAAACAGCATGTAGCCTTCAAATGTTTTTTAAGTAAATATTGCTTTTTTTAAAGTTTTTGTCTCATCCGTTGCTATGATGATCACTATGTCAGTCTTTGCAGTTTTAGATTCAATCTAATATTTAAATACGGATGTCACTCCTGAAACTATGCTGCGTGCAGCATTAAAAAAGAACAAATTTCATTCAAATTGAATGGGTTGTATACAGCTCCCTTCATAATCAATTCAGTTCAGCGCAAGTTTACAGAGTTCTGCACTCTTGCAAAAACTTGGATATAGATACAGTCTTATTGTATCCAGAGCATGTGAGCGGGGAGCGGAGTGGTAATATTTCCTTAAGAGCGCAGTCACGACAACTCGCCAAAATAAAAGTTCAGTTTAATTTTTTTTTTTTAAATGACATAATAATAATACAATGTTTTAATTTATATAGTAAGCCTCTATTACAGCAAGTTGATAAATAATAGAAATGCAATGTTTTGTTGTAAATTGTTTTCATTCACTTTAAAAGATTGAATGGCTATAGTTTTATGAATTCATTTGATTACCACTAGTTTTGATTTTACATTTGTATGAAATCTTTAATCCAGAAAAAAAGTGACATACAGAAAAATTAAAATGGACAACACAGCATTTGGGAAAAAAACTTTTCAAAGGCCCTTCTTATTGTTAATTTTTTTAAATAAATTACATTTTGTAAATGTCTTACGAAATTAATTGGCTAGACATACTTTTTAATGATTACAATTTAATTAAACCATTAGAATGGAATCGAGAATGGAATTCAGCACAGAAAAGCCCTTGTACTACTTGTATGTTGCACATTCTTTATCATCGGATAGGAATTAATTCAAGGGTTAAATAGGTTAGGTTTTGATTTTGCTTCAGAAAAAATGGATTAGTTTAACAAAATTTGTAAAATACTATATTTTGAATTTGTTGATAGTACCATTCTATTAAAATATTTTGACAGTAAGTAATAAAAACAAAAAGCATTAAATATTAATATCATTTTCCTTAATATTTTTAATTGAAAAGAAAAAAAATTAATAGTCTTCAGTATGTGTAGTACACCAAGCATTCACACACATACACACAGAACATGCGGACTTCATTCAAATAGCAGTCTTTTTGCGCTTTAATATTCACAGACACTAGTCCATATCACCATTAAAGGATAAGCTCTTTGCCCAGATGTCGCACCAGAACTGTTTTCGGAACCAAAATTTAAGAATTACGCACGGTTCTAGTATTGTTCTAGATAATCACCGGTTCTCTGTTCCCAGCCTCAGGTTTTTTGAGGCATGAGTAGCACAATATTATCATAGCACTGTAGTGCTGTGCATTGTTTGTAACACTAGTACATGCACAGTACGCATGGTTGCCTTTGGATTAAAATAAATACAAAAGAGGGCTGAGGATATATTTTAATGGGGAGTTCGGAAGCTGTTTGTAAAGATTTGATGCCATTGGTGACTCATGGCCAAACCCTTTGTGCTATGTCACAGTACCTGTATTTCTGGAAGGCTGCCAGACAGAACGTGCGCTTTTTGTCTGGCCGCTTTGTGTGTCTGTGTGCATCGATGGCCAGTGTTTGTTTCCAACAAATGATGACAAGTCTGCATCACGGTTAAGTATCAAGTTAAAAAAAGAACAGGGGCCTTGTGTATGAAACGTGCAGATTACAACTAAAAGTGTGCATAATGGACATAAAGTAGATTTTGCATACACAGTTTTCAGATTGATAAAACCACATGTGCATTAAAATCTGCACAATATTCCCTTTATAATTTTTTTAAGTTAAAAATTGTGCACACATGCACAAGACTTTTCCCCCATCCTGTTTCCTCCCCAAAATAACCATAGGCTATATGGTGCCTGCAATGCCTAGTTTCACTATGCATTACCTTATATGCATATAATTTCCATATGCATATTCCCATCCATGTGACACTACCACATTAACAGAACAAGACACTAGGAGTATATGAATTAACGAGCCCCCTAGTGTGTGTCATTGTACTGTCTATGTTGCTAAAACATCTTCAGTATTGAAAGACTTGCATTTTTTTAATTAAAAATAAATAAATAAATAAATCACATTATGTGCGAGGAAAATGGTGTACACCCATTTAAATGCAAATTTTGTGGTGATCAGATTTTTTTTGACCTATGTAATAAAGTTGTTACAACACCAACATTTTACATACCAGTGAATTTTCACATTTCCAATTTCAATACCACATAGTAAAATATGAACTAATATAAAGTTTAACAATGGTTGAAAACAAGTAAATAGTCAGTAATAAAATAAGAACAGACAAACAAATGTTACTACAATAGCACAAACAAATACAACAGAACAAAGATACAAATTAAATAAACAGTGTTTAAAGTTTTTAGGTAGGTCTAATGGTAGTATTTAGGACAGAAATACTTCAGAAGTTGAATAAAGTCACCAATTGTAAAATAACAATGCATTGTTTTCATCATGTAACATCCACATTCTTTATTAGAGATGAAAGTTTCATATCACAGTTATAGTGACAAATTATTACTGTTATAGTGTTATTAAATACTGGTGGTGCTGTTAAAAATTAACTGTTAATATTTAAGATGGCACCAGGTGACCATAAGAGGTAAACCCTACTTAGTGCAGGTTTAAATGAACACAACCTTAGTTAAGCAAAGCAAAGTGCATTTTTATCCTTTCAAGGACTCGATGTATCAGTAAAACAGAGGAGTATGTACATCATGGTGATAATGAGAAGATTTTAATTAAAACATACTGTTGATGACAATATAATGAGAAAAATAACACCGCTAGATTATTAATCATGCATCATCAGTGTTTTTGAAAAAGAAGAATTTAAGGACTATGATTGTTTCAGATGATCAAGTCGGTAAACTAAGGCACTATTGGGTTAATTAGCACTATTTAACCTGCATCCTCTATTAAATTAAACCGATAGGCTACATGCATGCACAACAGAAATATATTACAACGTTTTTCTATCTACACAAAATGCTGTGAATGCACAAGTGAACTTGAACTAAATGATGTGCTAGTCAGAATGTAACTCCTGTTATGAATGCACTCTTTCCGTAACAATGCGCTAAAACACAGGCAACTAAACACAAAGAATTCACAACGTTGTATTACAGTAGTGTTCTCATGATAGTGTTATGTATATGACAGCTTGGCGCACTGTACATCTTGCTGTACATCTTGTATATCAAGTTCTTCCAGACATTGCTGCATGTTTTTTTTAGCCATGAAGAGTAACTTAATTTATACGTACTGTTGTCCATAATATGATGAAAAAAAATATCACTGCTGGATTATTAATAATGTATCTGTGTTTTTGAAAAGGAATATTTAAATGGAATGTTATTGTTTCAGATAATCCAATTATAGTCAATAATGTTGGGCATTGCCTATAATTGAATTGCTTTTGTAGTGGGTTAATTAACTCAACCAAACCGCATCCTATATGAGATTAATCCAATACACACACAACAAAAACATAGTATTTTATTCTATTACATCCTATACCCATTCTATTACAATAGTGTTCTCAATATATAACGTAACATATGGGGAAGATTACTGCTGCACATGCATTTTGCACTTGACCATATTTACATATTTACTCAAACACAATTTTAATCATAATTAAAACATGGAACGATAATACTAACTATCTGGAATTTTACTGTGGAACTGTGATTTTTAGCCATGAAGAGTAACTTAATTTATACGTACTGTTGCCCGTAATATGATGAAAAAAATATCACTGCTGGATTATTAATAATGTATCGGTGTTTTTGAAAATGAACATTTAAATGGAATGTTATTGTTTCAGATAATCCAATTATAGTCAATAATGTTGGGCATTGCCTGTAATTGAATTGCTTTTGTAGTGGGTTAATTAACTCAACCAAACCGCATCCTATATGAGATTAATCCAATACACACACAACAAAAACATAGTATTCTATTCTATTACATTCTATACCCATTCTATTACAATAGTGTTCTCAATATATAACGTGACGTATGGGGAAGATTACTGCTGCACATGCATTTTGCACTTGACCATATTTACATATTTACTCAAACACAATTTTAATCATAATTAAAACATGGAACGATAATACTAACTATCTGGAATTTTACTGTGGAACTGTGATGAAAATTTTCATAATTTACTCACCTTAATATCATTCCAAAAAGATACAAAAGTTATCTGAAGGGAATGGTACAACAGAAGTTTTGTACATATTATGAAAGTCAGTTTAACCCAGTACATTAATGCCCCAAAAAATTGCATAAAGGCTGAGTGAAAATCCTTATGACTCAAAACAGGTGTATTTTAAGTTTTCTGAATGCACTTTCAAAGCAAATATTGTCAAATATCTACAATATACATGCGAGAACCAGTGAGGTTAGTCAGTGTTTCAGGCTTTGCTGTATTTGTCTTATTTGGGTCACAATTGACTTTCATAATATGAACAAAAACAACTGAGAGATTCTTCAGATATTTTCTTTTGTCTTTCACAGGAGAAAGCAAGCCATAGAAGTTTAGAATTATATGAGGGTGAAAGAGTTTATTCTGGGGTGAACCTGTTCATCTTGAAATATTTTAAGGCTACATGCTGTTGTTTTAAGATGTTTGTATTTCTAATATTTAAGTAAGGCTGCTGCTAATAATTATTCTGATAGGTTGATTATTTCTTAGTTTAATTAATTGAATAAAAAAGCCGTTTTCTTCTGTATCTTTTGAAAAGAAAATACCATATCTTGGCCAGTGGTCTCATCCAAATTGAAGGCTGAATAAAAATAAAACAAAACAACAGCGTAAATATAGGGTATGCTATACATTGTGCATGAGAAAGCTTTTAAATATAAACATACATTATAATTTCAACAACAACAGCTTTTGGTCTACAGTTTGAACGCAGAAGGACAAGTTAATAAAAAATAAGGAAAAACAAAAGCTGTGTCAACTAATAAGAGATTGATTGCCGGTGATCTCACATTCACTCCTCTGACATATGTCATAATCCCATTATAGTTACTTCTCTCATAAAATGTGATGATATATTCATCAGATATCATGCTTGCCAGTGTTTCCTGTACCAACAACAAAAGTCAGACAAAAAGATTACATTACGAAACTCACTTTTGAGTTGACTCACTCAGTGAATCAGAGCTATTACACAGTTGGTCATAATTGAAATTTTTCAGTGCTTTCCTACCTCTGAGTTCATATCTAAATGTCTTGTTTTTCCTTTAGGGTAGTAAACTATGGATCATAATGGAATATCTGGGAGGAGGTTCGGCTCTGGACCTGGTAAGTGCTTTGACTTTATCTGCGAGCGATCATGAGCCCTACACCCTCAACCTGGTGTGTGTGTGTGTGTGCGTGTGTGTGTGTGCAGCTGAGAGCTGGACCCTTTGACGAATGCCAGATAGCCACCATGCTGAAGGAGATTTTGAAAGGTTTGGACTACCTGCACTGTGAGAAGAAAATCCACAGGGACATAAAAGGTGTGTACGCAGAGGAATATTTGTGTCTGCTTGGATGAGTGGGTGTGACGACTTTGTTTTTCCACTGCCGTTTGTTTTTCCACTTGTTTGAACTATGCAGGGTGAGGTAGATTCCGGATGGCTGGTCTGCAAATAGCTGCACTGATTGGTGTTGTGTCTTCAGTAGTTTTGTGTTATTATTATTATTATTATTATCGTTTTGAAAGGACTGGAGCTCAACCTTAAACTTGTGATTTGATAAAGGATTTTACATCTTAAAACCTTGAGTTGAGGGTTTGAACATTTGAAAATGAAGAATTTAAGACAAAGCTGAATTTTCAGCATCATTTCTTCAGTCTTCAGTGTCACATGATGCTTCAGAAATCATTCTAATATGCTGATTTATTATCAATGTTGGAAACAGTTGTGCTGCTTAAGATTTTTTTTTTTGGAACCTGTGATGCTTTTTTCAGGATTCTTTGATGAATAAAAAGTTAAAAAGAACAACATTTATTCAAGATAGAAATATTTTCTAGCAATATAAGTCTTGACTAGTACTTTTATTTGATCAATTTAACACTTTCAATTTAAGTCTGTGCTGAAAAAAAAGAAAGAAAATTTGCTGACCTCAAACTTTTAAATGGTAGTGTATGTTGTTACAGAAGGTTTCTATTTTAAAAACCCTGAAAAAAGCATCACAGGTTCCAAAAAATATTAAGCAGCACAACTGTTTCCATTCAGTTCCAAATCAGCATATTAGAATGATTTCTGAAGGATCATGTGACACTGAAGACTGGAGTAATGATGCTGAAAATTCAGCATTGCATCACAGGAATAAATAATATTTTAAAGTATATTAAAATAGAAAACTGTTACTTGGAATTGCAATAATATTTCACAATTTTTACTATTTTTTCTGTATTTTTGATCAAATAAATGCAGCCTTGATGAGCACAAGTCACTTAAAAAAAACAACATAAAAAATCTTACTGATCCCAAACTTGAACGGCAGTGTATATTTTATTGTAGTGTTAGTAGTTTTTTAAAGAATAAAGAGTGTAGAGTTGAATACCCTTAAAAGTAAGGCTGCAGGATAATGGTATATCACAATTATTTTGCTCAAATATATATTCATGATTATTAAACATGATTATTGTTTTTTTAGTTTTTGGTTTGCTCATGGTTTGCTTGCAGATTTATTTGCAGCAAACAGCACAAATAGCCATGTGAAAGAAAACACTGTTTTTATTACACTTTCATTTGAGCTGAATATCTTAATAGAGATCGACAAACTCCAGCTTACGTGTTTGCCAGTATTTTCAGCTCATCAGCGCTTTCTCTGTAATGTAAAGAGAGCTTGTGCGCGTGGTTGCCATGTTAGGAAAATTAAGTAAACCAGTGGTCAGAAAATGTATTCATTTATGAAAGTATCCATTAAAAATTGGGGGACTTGACATCTAGCAACTGCAACCATGGAAGTTTGTGGAGGCTTGTTACCAATGCAGGATAACGCAAATGGCGAATGAAAATGAAGCATTTTCAGGATATTAAAACAGCAAATATCGCAAACGATAATGCTTAATAAATTGAGAGAAGCAGTTACCATGATCACAATATGATTCATCTGTAGCCCTATTTCTATTAGCAGCAATTCTGTTGTTTGTGTCTGGACTGTAGCAATGTGAGACATTTTCATTTGAAATAAAATTCAAATTGCAATTGCAATATATAACAAAATAATCACAATATAATTTTATGCCCAAGACATGCAGCCCTATATATGTCAACAATTAAAAAATTAACAATCAAAATAAAACGCTTACTAAAAAAAGGTTAGATGTAAAATGTGACCAACATCAGTGAGTCATGGCCATGTGAATGTGTGAAAAAAGACTTACTTACTCTGTAATGTAAAGAGAGCTTGTGCGCGTGGTTGCCATGTTAGGAAAAGTTTGTGTTTGAAGTTTTGAAGTTTGTGGAGGCTTGTTACCAATGCAGGATAACGCAAATGGCGAATGAAAATGAAGCATTTTCAGGATATTAAAACAGCAAATATCGCAAACGATAATGCTTAATAAATTGAGAGAAGCAGTTACCATGATCACAATATGATTCATCTGTAGCCCTATTTCTATTAGGAGCAATTCTGTTGTTTGTGTCTGGACTGTAGCAATGTGAGACATTTTCATTTGAAATAAAATTCAAATTGCAATTGCAATATATAACAAAATAATCACAATATAATTTTATGCCCAAGACATGCAGCCCTATATATGTCAACAATTAAAAAATTAACAATCAAAATAAAACGCTTACTAAAAAAAGGTTAGATGTAAAATGTGACCAACATCAGTGAGTCATGGCCATGTGAATGTGTGAAAAAAGACTTACTTACAAACAGAATGTTTCAAAGGCATGTGTTTATGTACTGCGGATGATTGCAGTCAAAAGTAGCCCAAAAACAACGTAACATGTTGCAAAGGTGTTGAAATTATCTCTTTGACTACATGGTCTCTCCTGTTCCTACTGTGAAAACATTTAATACATCGTGAAATGGAAAAATTCATCAGTTTTTGTTTATTTGAGTAATAGTAAAAGCTGCCATGTCTGTTGGTCTCCATTGTGTCTTGTTTTTACACGGTTACAGCTGCCAACGTGTTGTTGTCTGAGTCTGGTGAGGTGAAGCTGGCAGACTTCGGTGTGGCGGGACAGCTGACAGACACGCAGATCAAAAGAGAGACGTTTGTAGGTACACCGTTCTGGATGGCCCCGGAGGTCATCCAGCAGTCTGCCTATGACTCGAAGGTACGTCCCTCTTGAAAGTCCTCTACTTGGGTGTTTTTACGTTCGTGCTCAATGTCTTCTGAGCTTTTAGCGCTACTGCATCGACCTTTTGGGTAACAAGCAGTTACTCTGGCCATGTGATGTAATGCTCAGATCTTATTGGATGGCCCATGTTTTCGCTTTGCGAAACTGAAAAGAATTGTCGGACTGGTTCGAAAAAACACATTCGCATTTTCGGTGCGTGAATGTTCGCGGTCTGTGTGGAAGCATCCATAGGAATCTGTTGTTTTATTCCAGCGCGGCCGATATTCGTTTAGCTTTTTCGCGCTCCGAGTGGACAGGCCTTTAAACACTTAATACACCAGCAGTCTTGTGTACAATCTCAACACTATGAAAGTAAACATTTCCAGAATTACATTGTTGTTTTCTATGTAGAGCAGGCTCATGAGTTTTTTTTTTTGCTCCGTTTTATTTTGTGAAACCTTACTGACCTTTTGGGTAACAGCAGTTACTCTGGCCATGTGATGTAATGCTCAGATCTTATTGGATGGCCCATGTTTTCACTTTGCGAAACTGAAAAGAATTGTCGGACTGGTTCGAAAAAACACATTCGCATTTTCGGTGCGTGAATGTTCGCGGTCTGTGTGGAAGCATCCATAGGAATCTGTTGTTTTATTCCAGCGCGGCCGATATTCGTTTAGCTTTTTCGCGCTCCGAGTGGACAGGCCTTTAAACACTTAATACACCAGCAGTCTTGTGTACAATCTCAACACTATGAAAGTAAACATTTCCAGAATTACATTGTTGTTTTCTATGTAGAGCAGGCTCATGAGTTTTTTTTTTTGCTCCGTTTTATTTTGTGAAACCTTACTATGGTTTCACAACTCCGCTTCGCGTCGTGTCTAACAACGCCCCTTAACTGTTGTAAATTCACTGTAAACCACGGCTTCTTGAGGCTTATTGCTTTTATAAAACGGTTATTCCATATACGTAGTAAGGTTTCACAACACAAAACAGAGCAAATAAAGTGTAATGATGTTAATAAAAACGGTATTCTTCCACCAAACAATGTAGTTCCTCAGAAACAGTTGTGGTTGCAACAAAGTGGTTGCCAAGCAACACAAACGTAAACAAAGGTGTACGTTTGTAGAGTAATTTACAACAGCTTCGAACCGGCTCAGCCAATCAGAATCAAGCACCGGAACTC
>NW_015632469.1:257079-270103 GCF_001515625.1 Sinocyclocheilus rhinocerous
AGTAAGGTTTCACAACACAAAACAGAGCAAATAAAGTGTAATGATGTTAATAAAAACGGTATTCTTCCACCAAACAATGTAGTTCCTCAGAAACAGTTGTGGTTGCAACAAAGTGGTTGCCAAGCAACACAAACGTAAACAAAGGTGTACGTTTGTAGAGTAATTTACAACAGCTTCGAACACTGCTCAGCCAATCAGAATCAAGGACCGGAACTATCCATTTTATAAATTTCTATTAACATGTATCTCTAGATATTAAAAATAATAATAATAATAAAAAAAATCCTGCTTGAGAGTGATAATGTTTTGTCATATTGTGCTTTAGCATGCAGTCTTATTGTTTGTAGTGCACATAATCTTAATGTACAAGAAAATACTCCAGCACTTATGTCTTTGGATTATTTTATATGCAGCGTTTTCATCATGTGTTTGCAGGATTACTGGACATATTTGTGCTCAAACTGATTCATTAATAAGATTATTTTTTTACATAATTATCGATTAATTAACATCCTTAGCTAAATTTGTTCTTGTTGCTCCACGCTATCTGACTATTGGGACTGACGTTACATCAACTATAGTCTCAAAAATATTGGTCCATTTGTTATTGTACAGGACTGTAATACTTCCAGCCTTTAGAGAAACTAGTTTTATTCTATTGAAACTTTAAAAAAAGTTTTTAACCAAGTAAATCCAAATTTAGTCTTAAGGTTAAGACTAAAAAAAAAAAAATCTTAAACATCTTTATTTTATTTTTTATTTTTTTTGAATGACTAAAACGGTCTCTCATCATGAACAAATGCCACAGCAGCTGCCATTGCACTAAAAAGAAAAGGAAAAAACACAAACAAACCGGCATATTCACCTGAATTACAATCTCACATGAGTCCGTGAAGTCGTGAATGCTTATATTTGCCAATAATTTACCCTTCAGTGGTATGATATCGTGCTTTGTGGGGTTGAGCAAATGTTTTGTAGATATTCATTGAAATCATAATTGTATTGGGTTTCATGATGTATTATCACCACAAATCATTAAATGTTTATTATTTATATGCTTATACAGTAAGGAGTTTGTCATTAGGAATTCATAATATTTGTTGTCACAAAAAAAATTAACACTGACAGTTAAAACGCCATCAGAGAAAAAAATAAAGGGATAGTTGACTCAAAAATTTAAATTGTCATAATTTCCGTACCCTCAAGTTGTTCTAAACCTGTATGATTTTCTTTATTCTGTTCAACATAAAAGGATATTTTGAGGAATGTTGTTAACCAAACAATTTCTGGTCCCCATTGACTTCCATGGCATTGTTTTTTTCCATACTATGGAAGTCAATGGCTACCGTCAACTGTTTGTTGACTAACATTCTTCAAAATATATTTTATGTTCAACAGAGGAAAGAAACTTATACAGGTTTGGAACAACCTGTATCACAGGATTTAAATTTTGGGGTGAATTATCCCTTTAAAGGCACAATATGTAATTTTTCGCCGCTAGAGGGCGCATACTCAAACTAAACAAAGAAGCAAAGGCGTTGTTTGATGACGCTGTGACTGAGTGTGGAATCATGGGTTAATAAAAAAATTGGTCCGTGTTTTTGACCCTTAAAAACTATTTCGGCTGAAACTGAAAATTGCTGTTTTGGTTGCTGAACTTTTGGTGCATCACAAAATTAAGCAAATGACTTGCTCTTTTTTTTGTTTGTTTTTGGTTTATTCTCTAAATAATTCTGTCATGGCAAGCTCGATATGTGTTCAGCTTTGTGAAGTTGTTTGTTTTGCTCTCAGGCTGATATTTGGTCTCTTGGGATCACTGCCATTGAGCTGGCCAAGGGCGAGCCCCCGAACTCAGACATGCACCCAATGAGAGTGCTCTTCCACATCCCCAAAAACACACCACCCACCCTCAACGGAGACTTCTCCAAGACTTTCAGAGAGTTTGTGGACTCCTGTCTCAACAAAGACCCTACATTTGTAAGCACAGTTCAAGCATTGCTTTCTCATGTAGGAATGCTGCACTTATACTAGGGTTGTCACTAAAGTTTCAATATATAGGGACAAAAATGCCCCTTTATGAACTTAGTTATGCAGCATCACACAAGCAAGAGTACTGTTTTTCCAGAATATTATCAATATTGTGTTTTTGCTCTGTCGCCAATGAAAATTATTCCAAATGAAGACACAACTTTTGTTCCTGAATGTATAATTTCATTTTTTTTAAAAAGTTATTTATGCAATTGTAATTATGTACATCTAAATACTGCTTTAGATGCAGATTCTGTGCTACTTCTGCAGTTTTGTATTATTCTAACTGAATTAGATTTCATTCGATTGGTAACAGCTTATAGTGTCTTACTATTCTGAATGAATTTGATTAAATGTAAGAATTTGCCATAAAACAGGATGTATACTTTAAATAGGGAAAGACAGAATGCTTTTATTTAGGTAAAATGGCCATGGAAATCTTTTTAAGTGTGCATTAAGGTGTAATATATGCCAGTGCCACATCTGAGCTTCACATGACTGTGCCGTTTTGAAAAGTATTTTGATTATACGACTGGTGCACCGTTAAAACTGTGCAGCGCTAACTTGTGCTGATGTGTTTGTAAAGTGATAAAGGTAATAAAATGTCATATCTACTTTTCTCAGAGGCCAACAGCAAAGGAACTCCTGAAGCACAAATTCATCGTTAAATATGCCAAGAAGACATCCTACCTCTCCGAGCTCATTGACCGGCTGAAGCGCTGGAAAGCCGAGGGTCACAGCGATGGAGAATCAAGTTCTGACTCCGACTCGTAAGCATGCAGCGAGCACGCAGATGCATTGGCAAAATCCCTAAATCAGGGGTTCTCAACTCTGGCCCTCGAGAGCCACTGCAGAGTTTAGCTCCAACTCTAATCAAACACCTGCCTGTAGCTTTCTAGTGATCCTGAAGACCTTGTTGAGCTTGTTCGGGTGTGTTTGATTGGGGTTGCAGTTAAACTCTCCAGAAAGTGGACCTCGAAGGCAAGAGTTGAGAAGCTCTGCCCTAAATACTCTCTAAAATATCAGTGAATAGCAGATTTAAAACAACAGTCCACAAGAGGGCGCAATGAATTCATCTAAGCCAAACAGCACCATGTTTTGTTGTTTATTGTAAAAAAAAAATAAAAATCTGGCTGTTAACAAAAATGCAGTTTGTTTTCAATTAGAGTGCATAAAGTTATCAAATCAAAAGATTCAGCCTTTATTCTCAAGATCTAGTTCTAGTCGTTTTAAAGTTTTTTTAAATTCAGAGGATGTCTTTCAGTGGAAATAAAATTTTCATAACACTATTTGTCAGTTTTGCTCTCATTAAAATGCCATCCACTATTAGGTTTGACAAGAAAGTGAAAAATTTAATCATATATTTAAACATTTTATATTTTAAACGTCAACATTTCATAAAATGTGAAAACTCCATTTTGTGCAGATATGTCATATTGTTTATATTTATATTGTACAAGCAATGTTGTTCTGCTCATGCAGCTCAATACTTCGTACCTTCACGGTTTTGTTCAATAATATTTTTTTTTGTAAATGTTGGGGGTATATAATGATACTATGCAATATGTATACCATTTTTATTAGCTATTTTTTTCTGTTTTTTTTTTTTTAACCTTTAACATTCAAATAATGCTCATGATTTTTGTGCATTCACATAGCTAATATGACAAAAGTCACCAAGTGTCATCTCATTCCAATGAAGCGAAAAAATTAAAAAATTTTGGTCAAAAGTGACTGAAGAGGCCCATAGGGTTTTTCTCTTTCTTTCTCATGTGTACTTTAAGTTGATCAAACGACACATACACAGCGAGTTGAACATCTCAGTGGATTGTTCTTGTGTGCCCAACAGAGAGCCCAGCAGCAAGGACAGCGACTCGTCTCCTGAGTGGTCCTTCACCACCGTCCGGAAGAAGAAGCCGGAAAAGAAGCAGCCCAATGGAATGGCGAGTTCTGCATGATGATTTGGATATTCAATGTTGAAATTTAGTAACTGATTATTGAGAACATGTTGTGTTTTTGATCTCTTCCCTTCAGGACGAAGAACTGCAGAAGAAGTCAGGCAGTTTAACCACCGTCATGGCTCCTGTTTTTTCAGAGGTAGGGCAGCTTGTCTTCTCATATGTGACTCTGGAGCACAAAAGCAGTCATAAGTAGCACAGCTGTATTTGTAGCAATAGCCAACAATACATTGTATGGGTCAAAATTATCCATTTTTCTTTTATGTATTTATTCCGCTTATTTATTCAGATGATGTATAAATCTCAAATTCAAAAAATTGACCCTTATGACTGGTTTTGTGGTCCAGGGTCACATATGGTCCTGTTTGGGGAATAGAGCTAAACAGAAATTAAAATGCCATTCAGAATCATCATGTGACCTGAAATCAGTCTAGCTATGTAGTTGCGAAAACAAAAGTGGGATTGTTGACTGTATAACAGAACATGAGTTGATGTGGCCTTTGTGTTGTAGCTAAAATCGCAGCACAGTGACGATGACACGACGAGAGTTCTGGAGCAGCTGGAGAAGAGCCTGCATGTGGCTGAAGACATCTGTCCTGGTGTCACAGACCGGATGATCAGCCACATCCTGGAGAGGGTGCAGAGGTCAGACACACTACTGACATGTTTCTGACAGCGGGCAACCGTTTACAGCCTAGTGTTTGTGTACTATTTTGTAGCAGTAATCATTAGAAGTAGCGGTTGACTGATATATCATCAAGACTGTTATTACTGACCAATATTTGGGATTTTTTTTTTTATTGTTCTTCAAGACCCCCCTTCATGTTAAGTATATCTTATTGCACTATTTTGCTTTTAATGCACATAGATTGATATTTTATTTGCTAAGATCTCTTAAAGGAATAGTTCACCAAAATATGAAGAATTGCTGCAAATGTACTTGCCCTCAGACCATCCAAGATGTAGATGAGTTTGTTTCTTCATGAGATTTGTAGAAATGTAGCATTGCAGTGTCACCAGTGGATCCTATAAGCAGTGAATGGGTGCCGTCAGAATGAGAGTCCAAACAGCTGATAAAAACATCACAATAATCCACACCAGAAGAGAAAAGCTGCGTTTTTGTAAGAAAGTTTGAACTTGAAACCATTGCTTCCAGCTTAATAGGAGTCAATGATCCATAATGATGCTTCCTCCAGTGAAAAAGTGTTCTGGTCTGAATCAGGAGTTCATCTCATCTCAATGCTAAATTTCTCCAAATCTGTTCACATGAAGAAACAAATTCCTCTATATCTTGAAATGCCTGGGGATTAGCACTTTTTTAGGAAATTTTAAAAAGTAAAATTTAAACTATTCCTGAATCGTTTCCAGAAGCAGCTTGTTGAACTACTACAATATGTGCAATATAATAACGGTTTACTTGGTAATTCTGACCCTCTGCTTTATGCTAATAGTATGTGTAGAAGCTGTAAGGGTGAGTTTGTGGCTGTGGTCACTATAAAGCACACATGCGGTGCGTGTAGTAAAGCTGATGGTGTGGTGGCAGGGTCTTTCTGCTGGTGCCGAAGGATGTGTGTTACTGTTATTTTATTCCACATTTTACTTTAAAAGACACAAAATATCCTTACCGGTCGAGTAGATCTGCTCTACAGCGCATTAGGTAAATCTTTTGGTTTGCATATATTTATGTATTTGATGTCCCAATCCATTACTTTATTTTAAACTATGATCAATAATATATACGTTTGGGAGATAAACAGTTTATTTTTGTTCGTCTTGGTTTGGGATTTCTTTGTTTCTCTCGACACACTGTTAACTGTAGCATTACAGAACTGCTGTATAAGAGAAAAGCTGCGTTTTTGTAAGAAAGTTTGAACTTGAAACCATTGCTTCCAGCTTAATAGGAGTCAATGATCCATAATGATGCTTCCTCCAGTGAAAAAAGTAATTTAGGTCTGAATCAGGAGTGAAATCTGCACAGATCAAGCACCATTTACAAGCCAAAACAGCTCTAAACAAATACGTGGCTGGGTTTTGATGTGAGAGACAACAGGAGATGGACTTTTTCACTGGAGGAAGCGTTATCCAAACTGGACTCATATTTTGGCCAGAAGTGATGGTTTGAAGTTTATACACCTTAATGATGGATTTGTTTCTTACAAACACAGCTTTTGGCTTCACAAGACATTAACTGGTGGACTGGGGTGGTGTGGATTACTTGTGGATTATTGTGATGTTTTTATCAGCTGTTTGGACTCTCATTCTGACGGCACCCATTCACTGCAGCGCATCCACTGGTGAGCAAGTGATGCAATGCTACATTTCTCCAAATCTGTGCCCTGTTTCAGGTGTGTGGGCTCAAATCTGGCCAGTAGCGTTGCCTGCATGACCCATGAGCAATGCTGATGATTTCAGTTTATCAGTCATCCATGATCAGATGTTTCTCCTCATCTTTCCTCTGTAGGTTCTCTATGAGTTAGTGCTGCAGTGAGACTGCACTGACCCTTCTGCTGTCAACCCTGATGACTGCACCTTAACACACCCACACATGTACAGAGACAGGAGGGACGCGGGGTAGCATTACAGAACTGCTGTATGGGATTACATGCATATCATATCAGTCGAAATGAATAGAAATACCTCATTTAAGCAATCAAAAAAAAAAATAGACAGCTCCTGGTTAATTAAGATTGATCAAATTGAAACTGCGAGGAAAATGAGAGGAATTTTGCTGTGCAAAATCTACCTCCACTTCTGGCCCATTACAATAGAGAATTTCAGTTTTATTCTTTTCGCTATTGTAGTTTGACTTTTTTTTAATTGGCAAGATAATTCGTCTTAAATTTCTAGATCTTTTTGTACACAGGACTGTAGCGAAATATTTTGCCCTTCATTTCTCAGTAACGCCCTCTTTTTACAGTGTCTTGCTTTTTTTTTTTGAGCTAATATTTTTATACAAGGGTAGAATTATACTGTATTTTTGAAGGAAATATGCACACTTTGTACGGGGTGGGCCTGTTTTGTGTTTTAATTTCAGAGCTCTTTTGCTCCAAAGACATTCCACTTACTCCGAGTAGCCTGCTTCTGTAAGCGATGGGGGATTTCTACACAAACTGATGCATTTAAGCTACCCGAAGTGACAGCAAGTGATTCGAGTCCACGCTAGGCATCAGTATAGAATTCAAGCTTTCTTTCATGTAATCTCCTGTGATGAGGGATTTTGTATTTTTTTTTGCCAAGCTTGTAAAGAAACAGGAGGGTGCCATTGCTGGTGTGGTGGTCATATGTCATATTTGCTCCTGTTGGCTTGGAGAGACTGTGCCAACGTTGCATCCCATTGTGCCTAAAGCTCACTTTTTTAATGTATATGATGTTATTGTCTTCTCAAACAGCTTTAAAACGAAGTTTCACACATGTTGTTGTTGTTGCCAGACTGCTGGAAGATTTTAGAGCAATAAAGGTGTTTAGTGGATTTGTATATTTCTTTATAGAAAGGTAGATGCAGAAGCTATAGGTTTTGTACATTTCTTCACCAGAGCTTTTGTAAATTTAAGACGCCAGACAGAAATCTTTCTAGGTTGTATCGTATAGATGCTGTTCTCTTCATTTTTGGACTTTAACTGTTACAGATAAGTTTTTGTTTGGTGTGGCAAATAAAGATTTAAATTATGACATTTCAGTGTGACTGTTTTTTTTGTGTTTGCTTGATAAAGGTCCAGACTTATTGCATGTTTCAGGGGCTGTTCATACAGATCGCGTCTAAAACACGTGAAGAAGCGCTCAGGAATGTTTTTTAATGCCTCCTTCTCTCAGAATGTTTTCTCTCAGGAATTAGTTCTTCTCACAATCATCATTGCATTATATGTTTTGATCATCCAACTAAGCATTAAATATCATCTTACTATGGCAATTTATTGGAGATGACAATATTTATATCATTTTATGTAAGTATCTGCTATAATGTCATAGAGATCTCATTGACTGACATTACAAGCAACCAGAATATCCTCACTTTTAAAATTAAATATAAATATCAGCATCTGCACCAAATTGCACATTTTTTGCCAAGTTCGAGAACTGATGTGTTTTTTCCTCTCCATATTCTCAGTATAATAGCCTAATATATGAGCCGTAAAAGCTTGACATATCAAATGTGATACTCAAGAAAAACTCATATGCAAACGTTTTTAAAAATATTCGATTTTTCTGATGCAGGGTTATAATATAATGCAGTTGGCTACTGAATGACTTAACAGTTCTGTTCCTACAGACTAACCCTACTGTCAAAATAATAGAAAGACCACATACCCCTCATATTTTATTCTAATATTCGCCTCTAAAAGCTAATTACAATTACTACACCATAACTCTACCCCTTAAAGACACATTTTAGCATTCTCATAACTGAAGTTTCATTAGTTTCTGTATATTCTAACCCTAATGAAAAGTCATCATGATGTAATGAATTATTATAATGACTATAAAAGAACCCGTATGTGCGACCCACTAACACAGTTCAGTACGTGGGTGACGAGGGTGTGGGCGGGGCCAACCAATCGTGATGTCACAAACGTGGGCGGTGCCAACAGCGTGTGCTCAAATACGTGGGCGGAGTCAAGCGGGTTCAAAAACAGATTGTGGGTGACTGTGGATGCTTTGTACGATTTTCTCTTCTTACGTTCTTCAAAGGTGATTCTAATTCGACTTTCCGTGCTCCCCTGTATGTATATAACTTGTTTTACACCTGTTAGTGTTTTATTGAGCTTCTGTCGTTTTTAAGTGCAGCATTTTAAGATCCGTTTCGTTGTTGTGTAAAGCAATGCGCTCTTTTTTTCCAGACATGGGGGAATGAGTTTTTTTGCACATTTATGCAGTGGACGCCTATGACAGAAGCCGTGTTACTTTTTTCAAAGGTAATTTTTATGCCCAAAAGTTTCCATGCCTTTGTTTACTAGTTGATGCAAATCGCTCGTGCGCGTTTAGTCGCACATATCATGTTTTCTGCTTCCTGATAGACTTGTCGATCAAGTTAAAATTTCGTGCATTTGTTTATTTTTGTAAATACCAACACGTTTTATTAAAGTGTAGACAGTGATTGTGTAAACTGTGCTGTAGGCCTGATGTTGGGACCGTTTTGCATTGCATGCACCCCAAAATCAAGCTCTCAGACTAGAGGAAATGCACTAAAAGGTTACTAAAATCTTAGAAGTTCAACCCTCACGAGGACTGACCCGTCACACCTTGATTGGTACACTGCAGAAAGACTGTTTTTCCCTGCATGCAAGGGTCACTTGGCATAAAAGCATCTGCTAAATCACTAAACTGTATTTCTCTTTGTCAGGCATTGCTTCCAGTGGAAAAGACTAGTTTCCAAAACAGCCATGAAACCGCCTGGCGAGGAAGAGAGCCTGCGGCTGGGCACACTTCTGCTCAACACCCTGGCAAGAGAAAAGCGTCTTTGGAGAGCACCAGTCCTTAAGAACGGTTGCATTCAGGTGGAAGCATATTTGTCATTTGCAGGCTACCGTAACCAGCAAGACCATTAAAAGCATGCATTTGCCATGTTTTGTGTGCTTTCAGGGTTCAGATATCAGCCCACCGCAGTACCAGGAGGTGATCGTGTGGTTGCGTGAAATGAGCAGCATTCTCCAGTTTTCCTCCGAGACGTTCGCTTTGGGAGTCTGTGTTCTTAACAGCCTGCTTGCAACAGTCAAAGTAAGCGAAACAATGACACAATTCCTCCTATCACTAGAAAAGCTGAATGGCGTAAACTCCAAGTCTTCTTTCTTTGCAGACTCGGCTGAAATACCTCAAATGCATGGCCATCACCTCTCTGATCCTTGCTGCAAAAATCAACGAGGAAGATGAGGCGAGATGTGTTTTTTTTTTTTTTTTTCTTGTTGTAGCACAATAACAGAGACTCCCCACACAACATTTGAACCATTCCAGCACGTTTATTGTTCTGTTGTGTTGGTGAACAGGTGATCGCATCGGTTAAAGACCTGCTGGAGCAAAGCAGATGCAAGTTCTCAACAGCTGAGATTCTTCGCATGGAGCGAGTCATATTAAACAAGCTGCACTGGGACCTTTACATGGCCACGCCGATGGACTTCATTCACATTGTGAGTCAGCAGAAATCATACAACCCTTTTAATGTGCCTGTTGCAAACATTAGCAAAAACTGACATTTGGTCCTTGACGTTGACAATCAATCCTTTCTTTTTGAACCTTGCATTATACACAGAGGCATTGTCATGTTAGAACAGAAAAGGCTCCTGTTCAAACTGTTGCTATAAAATTAGAAGCACACAATTCCCCAGAATATCATTATATGCTTAAACATTACGATTTGTACTCATGGAAATGACTAAAGTAGTCAAACCTGTTCATTAGAAGGGGGGAGGCCCAGTACTTTTGGCAATATAATGTATCTTCATACTTTGTCTTTCCTACATGGTGGGGTTCAGTTAAAATGTCTGAAAATATGACTGATGTTCTTTGCACAAGTTGGTGTGGCATAGACGTGGTCGAGAGGCGTTTAGCCACGATCAGATCGATCAGAGCAACAGTTCACAAATGGAGAGCAATTGCTGTTTTGGCGCACCACGGACAGTCATAAAATAGCCATTAGAAATTTAAAGCATGTGAAACGAGACCCTGTTAAACTCTGTGATTTAAAAAGAAAAAATCCTGATGCTTAAAAAAAAAAAATCTCTTCGTTAAGAAAATTGAATTAAAATATGGGAGAAACGCATGAAACATGGGTCTTTTTTGACCCCAAATCAAAATTATATATATATTTTGGATAAAGAAAACCAAGCCTGTTTTTAGGACCATTAAGATGTTTTGTATGCAAATTCAAATTTAATATAATTTACCAATAAAGGCTGCACATTTATTGGCCGTTTTAGGTGCGAAAAGCGTTATAAGTGAACCTTTGGGGAAAAGTATAAAATAATAAAAAAAATACTCCTTTTTATTACCAGGAAATATTTTGGAATGACACATTTTAAATTTTTAGACCGGACTGGGTTCAGTGTGAAACTATTTCCATGGCAAATTGGCACATTTTACATTACTTCTCATTACTGTAATGCAAAAAATAGTTTTGTATGTCTTCATTATCATAATTTGTAAAAAATATGTATTAAATGAAGTACATTTACTGAATTAATTTTGTGCTGCTGAATAATAATAATAATGCCACAATGTAAAAAAAAAAACCTTGATGGTCCTAAAAATGCTTTTTCTTTATGCATATGCATTATACAGTGGTGTGAAAGTGTTGGCCCCCTTCCTGATTTCTTATTTTTTTGCATGTTTGTCACACTTTAATGTTTCAGATCATCAAACAAATTTAAATATTAGTCAAAGATAACACAAGTAAACACAACATGCAGTTTTTAAATGAAGGTTTTTATTATTAAGGGAAAACAAAATCCAAAACTACATGGCCCTGTGTGAAAAAACATGTTGTGTTTACTTATCTTTTACTAATATTTAAATTTGTTTGATGATCTGAAACATTAAAGTGTGACAAACATGCAAAAAAATAAGAACTCAGGAAGGGGGCCAACACTTTTTCACACCACTGTATATTTTGGGATGTTTTTGTGAGATCTCCCCATATGTATGTCATATTATAGATATCTAGATGTCTATAACACGTAGAATAATTAAATATAATTGCTTGTGAAATGAAAAAATATCTAATAGCATAGAAAAATAAATTTCCTTAAAACTTCCCAAATAAATATCCACAATTTAGAATAGCTTAAATATATTACCGTATGTGACTTGTCAGTCTCTTGGAGAAGTGAACGCTCGCATACAGCCATAGATGCAAAGGAAAGTCACACTTCCACAGTAAACATTTAACAAGGCAATGTGCATTACTACCCTGAACTCATGAAACCATCACGTCATTCCTATTCAATCAACATGGCTTATTTCTTTTTCCAAATAGATGAAGCTAGAAAACATGTGCATCAGTGTGAAATCAGAATGGGCCCTATTTATTAAGTGCACATTATTGTATTCATCAATGATGATCAGTGTAATATCGTTTGATGCTAATTAGTTGCCAATTTTGCAAACTCGTATTTCGCTCGGACTTGAATGGAAAATCAACCAGGGAATCAATTCCCAAAAACAAACAAAAAAAATCATTTTGGTGGGTTGTGCATGGCTTTCATGTTAACAAAATGGCCTTCATTGAGGAAAAACCGAATGTATCTGGATTGAGAATCAGAGCGAGAGACTATTGAACACAGCACATTGTTTACAGCCCGCTCATGAAGGGCTTACACACAAACCTGTTTCTCCAGAGTACAGGTACAGACCCTGTTTTTTGGTGGCTCTGTTGGTTAAGCGGTTTGTTGTTTTCCCTCAGTTCCACGGCCTGCTGATGTCCAGGCGTCCTCAGCTGATGTTGTCCAGCTCTCAGAAGAGACCCTGCCTCCAGGCGTCGCTGTGGACCAGGCAGCTGCAGCACTGTATGGCCTGCCACCAGCTCTGGCAGTTCAAGGGCTCCATATTGGCTTTGGCCATCATCACTTTGGAGCTGGAGAGGCTGACGCCTGATTGGTTCTCTGTTTTTACCGACCTGCTGAGGAGAGCACAGGTAGTCAAGAACACATCACTAATCTTACAGCTTTTGGGAGATTGATATGCTGCTTGGAATATTTTGGCAAACTGCTAGTGATGCACCAAGAGGAAAAAAAAAATATATATATATATATGATTAATCGCATCCAAAATAAAGGTTTGTTTACATAATAAATATACACAGCACACATACATATATTATGTATATATAAATACACACACATGCATGTGTATATATTTCAGAAAAATGTTTTGTTTATATATTAAATATATTTATAATATAAATTATATAAATATAGACATGTAAATATTTTCAAAATATACTGCATGTGTGTGTATTTATATATACATAATAAATATACACAGAACACACACACAAATATTGTGCAAAAAAACTTTTATTTTGTATGCGATTAATCGTTCGGCAGCACTAA
>NW_015632469.1:271537-273160 GCF_001515625.1 Sinocyclocheilus rhinocerous
CACTTATTATTTAAAGAACAATTTACTACTTCGATACCACAGCAAAAACTAGTAGCATAGGGATGTAACGATTCACTCAACACAAGATGTGATACAATTCTTGATACTGATTTCATGATACGATTTTCCTCACAATTTTTTTTTTTAACAAAATGAGATTTAAGGCAAATTATAAATGAAAATGTCGGGGTTTTTTGTATTTCAGACAAAATGTTGCACATTTCTTTGTGAAATTTGCGTGCAACATTACATCCCTACTAATCATTAAGCATACTAGTATCTATTTTTCATGCTACTAGTACTTTTTTATTTTTTATTTTTTAGCTACTAGTATCTATTCCATTAGGTACTAATACATATTCATTAGCTACTAGTGCTTATTCTTTAAACACTGATAAATTTTTTAAAAGATACTAGTGTTTTTTTTCATTAGATATTAGTACTTACACAATAGACACTAGTACTTACTCGATAAATATTAATACACGTTTATTAGATACTAGTACCTATTCCAAATGCTACCAGTAAGATTTTTTTGGTGTCACTTTATTTTAAGGTCTAGTTCTCACTATTTCCTAACTGTGACTTTTGCCTCAAACTCCTAATTTGCTGTTTATTAATAGTTAGTATGGTAGTTGTTAGTTTAGGCATTGGGTGGATTAAGGGATCTAAAGTATGATCATACAGAATAAGGCATTAATATGTGCTTTATAAGTACTAATAAACAAACAATATGCTAGTAATATGCATGTTAGTTCATAGTGAGAATTGTTCCTTAAAATAAAGTTTTACCGTACTAGCTGCATACCAGATACTAGTATATTTTAAGGATTAAATGTTTAACCAGCTTGTAATAAAACATCACAGTTTTATGGGGTCTGAAAACAGTGACCTGAACAGTTTTTAAAATATTTTAATTTTTTGGCCTAATGTTTTTGGGTTGCTGAAATTTCGGTGCATCACTATTAACTGCTTTTTTTTTTTTTTTTTAAATACATTTTTTATAATTGTCCAAAAATGAACAATTTGCTCACCGCGTAATCTTGTTGTTAAACCCGTACGACTTTTTAATTTGCAGAAAACGGGTCTCTTTTTGAAAACTTAAAGGGATAGTTCACCCAAAAATGAAAATTCAGTCATTAATTACTCACCCTCGTGTTGTTCCAAACCTGTAAGACCTTCGTTCATCTTCAGAACACAAATGAAGATATTTTTGATGGAATCCGAGAGCTCTCTGACTCTTCCATAGACGGCAATGTAACTACCACGATCAAGGTCCAGAAACGTAGCAAGGAGATCGTTAAAATAATCCATGTGACATCAGAGATTCAACCGTAATATTATGAAGCTACGAGAATACTTTTTGTGCACAAAAGAAAAATAAATAATGACTTTATTCAGCAATTCGTCTCCTCTGTGTCACCCTATAGCGCCATTTTGGGGAGTAATTTTTTTTCCTTTTGCGCACAAAGTATTCTCGTAGCTTCGTAATATTATGGTTGAACCGCTGATGTCACATGGATTATTTTAACGATCTCCTTGCTACGTTTCTGGACGTTGATCGTGGTAGTTACCTTGCTGTCTATGGGAGGGTCAGAGAGCCCTCAGATTTCATCAGAAATA
>NW_015632469.1:273190-273355 GCF_001515625.1 Sinocyclocheilus rhinocerous
CATGAGGGTGAGTAAATAATGACAGAATTTTCATTTTTGGGTGAACTATCCCTTTTCAAAGTGTTATGTTTCTCACACAAAGCTCACAAAGCTAATTTGAAGACTTTAGCATCATATGGACCACTTTTATGGCACTTTGTCATTGACCGCATTTACCGCATTTTA
>NW_015632469.1:274832-275763 GCF_001515625.1 Sinocyclocheilus rhinocerous
CGATCTCCTTGCTACGTTTCTGGACGTTGATCGTGGTAGTTACCTTGCTGTCTATGGAAGAGACGGAGAGCTCTCAGATTCCATCAAAAATATCTTCATTTGTGTTCCGAAGATGAACGAAGGTCTTATGGGTTTGGAACGACATGAGGGTGAGTAAATAATGACAGAATTTTCATTTTTGGGTGAACTATCCCTTTTCAAAGTGTTATGTTTCTCACACAAAGCTATTGCATGGCATTTGAAGACTTTAGCATCATATGGACCACTTTTATGGCACTTTGTCATTGACCGCATTTTAATCATTTTAATTTTGGGGTCAACTATAACTCCATAAAGTGCTTTGTCCATGGCATCCATTGCAGGGCTGTGCCATAACGTGACTCACGTGGATGTTTGCACTTGTTCTAGATGGAGAGCACAGAGTTCATCTGCTGCAAGGAGATGGTGGATGAGTACCTCACCGGCCTCGAGCTCTCCTTACACACCAACGCCGTCTACATTTTGGACGCCTCCAGCATGCTGGCGTTCAGAGGACATGACACGCGGGAGGAGGATGGAGAGGGGAACAGAAAGAGACGAGCACAGAAAGGGGACCAAGACATGGACGACTTCTATGATGGTTTCTGGTGCTTTTATGATGAGGATGTGTCGGAGAAAACGGCAAACCATAGACTGCAGGATACACAAGAACAGATCTGGTCTTGTCCTCCGTTACGGCCCTCTTCTCGTCAGTAAGCTAGCGTGTGCTTCTGTGAGAGGTGGGAGCGGTTAAATGATGGCCAAGGCACTTTTTGATGAATTTTTTTTTGTGTGTGTGAAAACTTTATGCAGCACTTTAACCATATTTGAGATGTCTTTTACTCTTTTTTTTTTTTTTTTTTTTTTTTTTTTTTTTTTTTTTTTTTTTTTTTTTTTTTTTTTTTTAAGGATT
>NW_015632469.1:278841-285773 GCF_001515625.1 Sinocyclocheilus rhinocerous
TTTTTTTTTTTTTTTTTTTCCTTTTTCCTTTTATTTTTATATTTTTCTATCTTTGAAGGAGTTATTCATACTGCAAGTCAGTGCAATGCTTTAACGATTATGGTGCTTTAACAGAAATCTTTTTGTTGGCCAATTAATTTCTTAATGGAGTTATGCTTTATAGTGTTATGCGTTTTGGAATTTATATCCAGTGACGTTTCATATCGTCAGAATAATGTTACGGTCTTGATTTTGTAGTATTAATGTGAACAAGAGGACATTACATTTCTATTCAGATATTTCCGTGATTTTTTTTTTTTTTTCCTATTTTAACCAGAAACGCCTCGTCCCAACCCTCTTTTAAGGCAGCTACAGATATATTCCTCCTCTGAAATGAAACGAATAAAAATTTCCTTTTCTAAATTTCCTTGTTTATTTATTTGGTAAAAACAGCAGATTCTTATGTTTCTGTGTCCTTCCCTTGGAATAAAAGCAGATTATTGACACATGTATTCTTTTGTTTTCATATTGTCAAGGCAAATGTGCAATTACAGCACCACTGAGGAAAATATAGTTTATATATATAAGATTATGGCATTATTTACTCACCCCGTTTTTCCATTCTCTTGAAAATGAAAGTAACACAGATTTTAAATGACAAAGGAAAAGAAATGATCAATTCAGTTTGGACTAAACTATACCTTTAAGTAATATGTAATAGAGCACATGTGAAAGGAAAGATTGTTTTTAATAAACTTAATAAAATATACATACTACATCCAAATTTCTGATCAGATTTTTTTTTTAAGAAATTAATACTTCTATTCAGCAGGGGTGCATTAAATTGATCAAAAGTGTCAGTAAAGACTTTTGAACTTCTTTTGAACTTTCCATTCAAAGAATCTTAAAATAAGATGTATCAGTTTCACAAAAAATATGCAGCAGCACAACTTTTTTCAACAACTGTAATCGGAAATGTTTCTTGAGCAGCAAATGATTTCTGAAGGATCATGTGACCGAAGCTGAAATGATGCTGAAAATTCAGCTTTGCATCGCAGGATTAAATTACATTTTGCAACATATTCAAATAGAAACAGTTATTTTAAATTTTAATAATATTTCATAATTTTTACTGTATTTTTGATCAAATAAATGCAGCCTTGGTGAGCAGAAGACCTTTCCTACTGACCAAAAACTTTGAAACGGCAGTGTGCAGAATAACGCCGATGTCACACCTTTTATCAGCTGAGAAAAAAAGAGTTTGCCTTTTCCGTTGGTATACCAAAAAAATTGTGACTGTCAGCCGGAAATGCGTTTGATATGAATGTTTATTTAATGTTCAGCTTTGACCTCTGCCTTCATTTCTTTTCACCTCAACCAAGTTTCACTGTAAGCTACTTTCAGTTTTATTATTGTAAAATAAAAATCCAAAATCTGTTTATGTATCTATCAAGCAACACAGAGCACATCCCAACAGCTGAAGGAAATCAGGAGGAGCGTTTATTTCCAACATCAGTTGACAACATTGCCCCTTCTGCAAATGAAGATCCCTTCGTTCAGATGGCCTTTACTGCTACAGTACGGCTTCTATGATAAACACCAGAACCTCAATACCATACAGCCTAATATTAAAATACAAAAAATATTCTTTGCATATCTGTTGTCATGAACTTTTAAAAACAGCACCTGCAGACTGCTTTATTTAGCCATACCCATGCAGGCTTATATAATATGAAATCATACACATGTGCATTAGTATATCACTGTGCTGTGCTAATGAGTTTGGCTCCGATCTTAAATACTACTGTACACTGGCAAGGGAAACATGTACTACTCAATACATACGTCACAAAATTTGGCCTGACTGCAAGACAAATGCTTAGTACCAGAACAAAATGTGTATTAAAACAGAACACACTCGCGCTCCGAAACAAACCGGTCCCAAAAATAAAACAGGGTTGCCGAGGGGAGGGGCTTAAAAAAATGACCCCCACCCACCTGAAAGAAAAACAAACAAAATGTAGCAACACAAGAACAAATTCAGTCCCCATAATGCATCTCTCTGTCTTCCCATCAGGGTCTTTGGTCCTTCAACACAATGTCATGAGGAACATGTCAAAAAAACAAAAGCTGATGCTGCAACGTTAAAAGAGGAAAGTCCACGGATGGCCTGCGATGTGCTCATAAATTAACTGAAAGAAAACAAACACAAAACAAGAAAATGAAATTAAACTGAAGATGATGTAGAATGAAACATGCAAATAAACTTATATGAATGGAAGTGTATTAGAAACACAAATATACACGCATGTTGTGATATATGGAACAAATGAATGTATGATATAACTTGAGTAACTTGGTTGGAGTTCCCCCCATTACTTTATCACATTCAAACAGAAGATAACACATTTAGCATATTTTATGGAATATCGGTCACATTTTTTATTATCTGAAACCTACATAAAGCAAACCACATTAAGCACTCGAAACGCTCAGAATTAGAATGAGAGAGGTACATAAGTTGGTCCCACTTTATTAGTTTAGGGACCAGTTCTCACTATTAACTATGACTTTTCCCTCAATACACTCCTAATGTGCTGCTTATTAATAGTTAGTAAGGTAGTTAGTTCAGGTATGGGGTACGCAAGTAATATGCATGCTAATAAACAACTAGTTAATAATGAGAATTGGTCTTTAAAATAAAGTGTTACCCATACGTTTATTAGAATCGCACATTTCCAACACGCTGCTAGTTTCAGTTTTGCTTTAAATACGTTTGTTTAGGCTTGTTTATAATAAATTACATGTTTAATGAATGCCACAATAATTTAGGTTTGTTATATACTAGTGTACTTTAGTCCATCTCACACAAAACAGAAATGAAAACGGTGTAAAATGTAAACGTTTTGTTTTATTTACCAGCACTTTAATTCTAAATGCAATAATAAAAGTGACTTTTTTTTTTCTTTCAACAATGCAGTTTTGTTCTGCTGTGACTTAGACCATATTTTCTGGTAAATTAGTGTTATGTGACTATATTAAAGAGCAAATTTCATTGGGTGGATCCATGTCAGGTGCAAACCACAAAATGGATGCTCTGTGAATGTTACACACGGATACCATCAATAACCACAAGATGGTGCTAGATAAGCTTCATTGAGCTGCAAGAGGTCAGAACTGGCCACGTCCTGAATTTAACGAATACTTTTGACCAAGTTGAAAATCAGTGGTTCTTGGCAAAGTGCTGCTGAATCTGCAGAGCCTTGGCAAAAAAAAAAAAAAAAAAAAATGTTTCTTTTGGATGGTCTTCACTGGCAGCATTACTATTCTACTCTTACTACTTCAGCAGTATAAAGTAAGTACACTGTGTGCAGTATGCAAATTTGTGTGTGCACTGAAAGTAATACCAGCCTGGCTTCTGACATCTTTCTTTTGAGATTATTCAATCAGGTGACCAAAAGTCATATTTTGGGATGCATTTGGTTGCCAAAACATGCCAAAAATTGGCATGATTGTTACATCCTGGATTTTAGCTACTTATTTATGCATGTACAGTGGTGGCCAAAATGATTAGAATTGGAAATGTAAACTGATATTTCCTACTGACACACTACAGCAAAACATAGAAATAACTGACTTAAAACCTAAGCTGCTGAAAATACTAGTGTTCTAATCATTTTGACCAGCACTGTAAGAAGAGTTCATGATTTGGATTTAGTTTCACTGCACATGTAAGAACAGCTGAATCACTGCGCGTGGACAAAAAAGGAGGAAGGATAACTCACTTTTTCTTGTCTTTGTCCTTCTTGAGGGGCTGTGAGAGCGAGAGGGTCTCGGCGGCCACCTTCCTCCTGTTGAAGGCGTTCATCTCCTCCTCCAGCTCCCGTCTCTTCTCCTCCACCTTCCTCTTCTCCTCCTGGTGCATGCGCTTCAGCTGCTCGAACTTCTCATGTAACTGAGGAGAGGCACACAAGTGAGCGTTATGCCAGACACTATGTCTGAACCTGCACTATTTCCACACGGACTTGCATCTTGTCAAGCAGGACGATTATGTGGCATGTCACTGGTTTTATTTAAAGGTCCACTGAAGTGACTAGAAACACGCAGCATTATTCAATGTGTTGATGTCATTTCAACTGAAACAGGAAGACAAGTACAGCAGCTCCGCCCCTTTAAAAAAAAAAGCCAATAGCGTTTTGTTTACATCACAGCTCGGCAAAGCCACGTTTGACAGCTTATGGCAGCCACAGTCTAATAGATTCAATATGAAACGGTTTCTAAACCAAACTGTGATCATAATCATGCTGAGGATGTATAGTTTGAAAAGCGTGTAATATGTTGGTTCACGGCACCGGTGGTATCTCTTCTATTCGTCAGTGTTGTTTCTAATGCAGAGTCTGTCTAACCGTTCCTCCTCCTAATCTCATCCATATCAATATAAAATATAGCATTCTGGGTAGAATTCAAATGGGTCCGATACATTTTGTGGTCTGCGCAGACTCGCGCTTATAACCCGCACTGTGCTATCAGGTTTGTGTGACAACGCAAAACCAGGCTTCCCTCCAATGGAAAGCACGTTTACACTGTTTGAATCGTTCCCTATACCCTATATAGTCCCTATTCAGCATGCAGAAAACACTAATTCTGTCAACAAGTGACTGATTTCAGCTGTAGCGTCAGCGTCTATTTATATAGTGTAGGGGGCGGGACGCTTCAGATTCTAGAGAGCATTTGATTGGACAAACTCTGCTGAAGAGCAGGATGATGTCATCAAAATCATTGATCCATACTGCTGAAGTGATAGACTGTAAGTTGTGAATCTTCTAAAATGCAAATGTTTTGGAGCACACTAGCTTACAGACAACCTTAAGGCTAACATATTCATACTAAAAGCCAAAAAACTTCTATTTTGATTTCATGGGGACTTTAAGACGACTGGTTGGAGTCTGATGGTTGATGTTTTTGATAAGTAGAATAAATCGTAATGCGTCAGGACTAACCTCTCTCTCCTTCTCCTTCAGCTCGCCCTCCGTCTCCTTCACTTTGTTCACAAACATCTGCCGCATCTCCTCTTCCTTCCTTTGCAGGTCTCCAAGAAACTCCTTCCTTTTGGCTTCATACGTCTCCTGTAGACTGTAGAGGGGTCATACAGAATTAAAAAATATATATATATATATATTATATAATAAAATATCAATAATATTAAATATTATGAGTGTATTTAAGTATATTAGTGTTCACACCAACACACAATTGACCCTTTGCAAAGACTCGCCCCTTTAGTTACAGTTGCTATGTCCGACAAGCCACTAAACATTTTCTCACGCAGTGAAAAATACATGGTGGAAAAAAGAGGAAACTGACAACACACGACAGACAAGACAGAGCAGGTTACTTCTGGTATGAAACAAAGTCTCAGCTTTCAAATGTTGTCTTTTTTTTTAGAAATTCAAATAAATACCTTTTTGTTGCTCTTTACCGTGTCGTGACAGACCGCTGTTTAATAAGAGGTACATGAACTGATCGTCTTTTCATATTTACTAGTTAAAGCACAAAATAAACAGGAATGAACATCAGAAGGTATCTTGTTTCAACCACTTGATCATTTTTCAAGTTTAAGTCCACCAAAGTGAATATATTCTCCTGTCTGGTTTGTTTGTCGGACAAAACGGTGGATTCGGCGTTATGATTGGTCAGGTCGCCTGTCAGTCAAACTCCCTGCGAAGGGTCAATTCTGTTCGGTTTAGTATAAGCATGAGCTGTATTTTTGTGATCTGCTGCTTTAAATGCTCAAGCTCTGACAGTGAGAGTGATTCAAACGTATCGTTGCTCTGTGTCATAATTGTCGTAGCTGTGGTGTGGACTATTCTATTTACATTTCGATTGATTTTTAAAACTATATCTTTTTTGTTATCGTCCTTGGAGTGAATGGGCCTTTATAGTGGCAAAGTAACCCACCTGAAAGGCTGGCTGTCTGGGTCGGTGTCTTTGAAGCCCATCTCCTCTAGTTTACAGCGCCTGTAGAGTTCGTAGTGCCTGGCGTGAGTCTGTTCTCGCAGGTCCTCCATGTTCACTCTGATCAACATCTCCCGCAGCTTTACGAAATCACAGTGACTCTCATTCTCCACTGCAACACACATGCACATGACCACCGTCAATACAGACGTAAAACACGGTAAACGGTGCTCTAAACAACTGCAGCTGCAGAAGTATTGGCCGAGAACTGGAAAATTGTAAAAGATTCAATTTTCATTTGACAATATTTTAATTCATGCAGAAAAGCACTAAGAGTCAACTGCTGTTCTACACCGAGCATCTCTTTCATGCAGCACGAGTCTCTACTTAAGCTGGAGGACAAATGAAACTGAAAAACATGACTAATGACGTGACCTTATCTGTGGCAGAGCTCGCTCTCTCACATCTGAGAAAACACAGTAATTAGCTCCCTCTAAACAACTGCAGCTGCAGATAATGTGTGAGCGAAAGACCCGATGAACAATAATATCAGAGAACTTCTTTATCTGTGTCATTGTTTTATTTACTATTTTACTGTTAATAACCAGAAAAATGTGAATTTAGACATATAAGGAATATGTGTAAGTGGTATTGCTGCCCATATGAGTTTAAATATGCATATTAGATGTTGCGACATTTATTTCCATTGTGTTCTGATTGATTTTTAAAAGACTGGAATTACAGCAACAGCACACACACACACACTCCATCTTAAATTAATTACATTGATGAGTTAAAATAACCCATCAATACATTTGGAAAGTAAATAAACAAACCCATTCAAGATTTTTTTTTTTAAGAAATGTAATTAATATAAAGAATTTTATTCAGGAAGGTCACATTAAATTGATCAAAAGTGACAGTAAGGACATTTATGTTTCCTTTGAAATTTATATTCAAAGAATCCTGAAAAAAAAAATGAAAAAAAAAAAAAAAAA